>NW_028258327.1:29017567-29247567 GCF_053883595.1 Heterocephalus glaber
TCAAGTAAGATAATTTTAGATTGTAAAAATCTGTGAATGGGATAATGTCTTTATTTTCCACTGCTGGGTGTCCTTTGGTGTAGACAGTCTCTTCAGGCTCTGGTTTCTTGCCTGCTGGAGCACCACATTTCTTTCAAGACTTCTGCAATTCTCTGTATTAGTTGTCCGTTTCCTAAATATGGTGCTCTTATTAAGTGTATGTTTTACTCTGGTTTTTTCTCTCCATAATGTCCTTCCTGAGCAAGATTATTAGAGATGTGATCGAAAAATATGGTGAATAATGATTACAGTAAAAGATACCTTGACATCAATTCCCCTCAAAATGCTTGACCTAGCTGTGAACACACTTATCCCATTGTTCTTGCCTCTTTCTGAAGCTTCTCCAGAAGTCTTTTATGGGTACCTTTAGTTGAGCTGTCATGGCTGCCTTGATGTCCTGAATCCATTTGCCTTTCACGGTCATTTTGACTTTGGGAAAGAACTAGAAGCTGCATGGTGTCAGATCTAGTAAATAAGGTGAATGAGGGCACACTGCAGTGTTTTTGAGTCTGTTTTTCCTTTGGATGGCACTGGAAAGCAACATTCACTATATTTTTGATCATGCCTCATAAAGACATGAAAGAAGACTTCCAGAACTACTTCTGAAAGTGGCAAGAATGATAGGATATGTGTGTTCAAAAAAAGGGGAGTATTTTGAGGGGGATTAAAGGACACTTGTCTTTTATCATAATACATTTTAAAATTTTAAATATTTACTTTACATTTTGGTCACTTCTTGTATTACTAATTTAGTATTAAACATGAAAATGAAAAGTCAAGAAGAGCTCTTACCTTTCAGCCCTGATGTCCGAGTGCACATGTACCAATGCTGGCAGTCAGAGGCAGTAAGGATTTCAGTCATTCACAGGGTGTGAGGGCTACCATTGTTAAAACAGTCTGGATGTAAGGCAGATTTAGGAAGAAAAGGAAGGCATTGGTAGAGGTTATTAGAGGTTGTAAATAAGGAAGAAAGAAGACTGCAGTTTCTGGATAGGGTAAAATTGGAGATGTGAAAGGAGATAGGAAAACTGGAGATGTGTCAATAGAAGGAGAAACCTGACACTGATGATTTTAAGAAAATCTTGATGAAATTCTTTTTACATACATTAGATAGCAAGAGTAATTATAAAAAATATTGTACAAGGTAGAAATAGAATTATTCATCTGGCTGCTAAGATATTTTCTTTTAGCTAAATTTTCCTAGATTTTTTGCTTTTGTATCCAGTTTTATAATTTTAGCACAAATATTGATTATTCTATTACTGATTTTACTGTCAGCTTCTACCGATGAATTGGTTTTTGTATTACTTATTGAGTAGATAACTATGTACCAGACACCATGCTAAATGTTGTTATACATTCACTCATTTAATCTTCACAAAATCCCTCTGTGATAATGGCCTTATTAATGTGTACCTTTGTGGGCCGGGGATTTAGCTCAGTGGTTCCACTGCCTCCCTTGAAAGCTAGTTGGATCTCCAGTACAAAAAAAAAAAAAACAATGTGTACCCTTGTAACCAGTTTCCAACATTTGGTTTACTTTCCTACAAGCCCACATCTGCTGTGCCCTCCAAGCGCCCAATTCTACAAATAATGTCTTTAAGACATTTAAAGTCTTAACCAACACTTTACTCAAAGTCCACTCACTGTCTCGTTCCAAAGCCTCTTCTAAATTTTAGATTTCTGTTTAAATAGCACCACAGTCTCTTTACCAAAATCTGTGTTGATTATCAGTTGCTTTTCAACAAATCACTCCACAACTAGTGTTTGAAAAACGACCCATATTTACCTCTTTGCTTATGATGATCAGGAATCCAGGAAAAGCCTAGCTGGTAGTTCTGGCTCAGGGTTTCTCCCAGGCTGAAGTTAAGTGCTGCCCAGAACAGAGCCTCTCCAGAAACTTGGGAGAGGGTTCTCTTCCAAGCACTCTGCTCTGGATACTCACAGGCCCTGTGAACTTGCTACTGGTGGAGCTATTAGCTACTTGCCACGGTATCTTCTTCACAGTCTGCTCAACATGTGTGGCTGGCTCCTGCTGGATGAAGGTTCTGATGGGGAAAAATGTGACAGAGAACCTGCAAATTAGAGATGATAACCTAATCTCAGTGATGAAACCTCACTGCCTGTGATGTATCGTCTTTGTTACAAGTGAATAATCAATTGTAGCCCACAGTGAAGAGAGTGGAGACTCTCTAAGGCGGGAGCCTTTGAGACTATCTGGAGGAGGCTCATTGCAATGGAAACAGAAGTACAGAGGGAGAAGTCATATGTGGCTGAAGGTGTTCTCAACTTCTGATGACTAGAGTACGCTGTTATAAATATGTTGAATGCTTTGAAACCAGACAACCTACCTGCTAGGGAAATACAAAAATAATATTAATAGCTCCCTTTAAAGACTTCTTTCATAGAGTTAAGCATCTCAGGTATTTTCAGAGGAGTTTGAAGAGGTATATTCTTGTTATTTTTTTCCCATCAAGTCATTACAGAGACATTCAATTCGTATGTATCTAGGAATCTGTCCATTTCTTCTGTGTTTTCCATTTTATTAGAGTACAGGTTCTCAAAGTAGGTATTGATGATTCTCTGGATTTCTGCTGGATTTGTTGTGGCTTCACCTTTTTCATTCTTAATGGCATGGATTTGAGCCTTTTCTTTCTTTTTTTTGATAAGGTTGGCTAAAGGTTTATCGATTTTATTTATTCTTTCAAAAAACCGACTCTTTGATTCATTGATTTTTTTTTGTATTGTTCTCTTAGTCTCCATTGCATTGATTTCTGCTTGGATCTTTATAATTTCCTTTCTTGTACGAGCTTTGGGTTTGTTATGCTCTTCTTTTTCTAGGAGCTTGAGGTTCTGCATTAAGTTATTTAACTGAGTTCTCTCTGTTGTCCTAATATGGGCATTCACTGCTATGAATTTCACACATAGAACTGCTTTCATTGTGTCCCACAGATTCCTGTATGTTGTACTGGCATTATCATTTACTTGTAGAAACTGTCTAATTTCTTCTTTAATTTCCTCTGTCACCCATTGGTTGTTCAGGAGGGTGTTGTTCAATTTTCATGTGTTTGTGGGTGTTTTGCGGTTTCTTATGTTATTGATCACCAATTATATTGCACTAAGGTCTGATAATATACAGGGGATAACTTCGATTCTTTTACATTTACTTAGATATGTTCTATGAGCTAGTATGTGATCTGTTTTGGAGAATGACCCGTGCACAGCTGGAAAGAATGTGTATTCTGATTTTGTGGGGTGGAACACTCTGTAAACATCTATGAAGTCCATTTGGTCAATAGCTTCGTTTAGTTCTAGAATTTCATTGTTAATGTTTTTCTAGTTGATCTGTCTATTTGTGATAGAGGGGTGTTGAGGTTCCCCACTACAACTGTATTAGTGCTTATTTGATTTTTCATGTCTATTAATATTTGTTTTGTATATTTGTGGGCATTTGTATTTGGTGCATACATATTTAGGATTGTCATCACTTCCTCTTGGATTGTTCCTTTCACAAGGATGTAGTGACCATCTTTGTCTCTCTTAATTAGTTTTGGTTTGAAATCTACTTTGTCTGCAAATAAGATTGCTACACTTGCTTTTTTTCTGGGTTCCTGTCACATGGAGAACTGTTTTCCATCCTTTTACTTTCAGTTTATGGATTTCCTTTTGAGTTAGGTGTGTTTCTTGTATATAGCATATTGCTGGGTTTTGCTTCTTAATCCATTCTGCCAGTCTATTTCTTTTGATTGGTGAATTGAGGCCATTATCATTGATAGTTATAATTGACAGATATTGACTCATCCTTGTCATGATGTTTTACTCTTGTTGGCTCTTTTATTTCTTATTTTCCCCCCTTTTGCTTTAGTGTTTTACCTTGCATGGTGCCTTCTCCCTGCTGGGCGTCATGGAATTGTGACCTTCATTGTCTTTTTCTAGGATATTGCTTAAAATTGTTTGGAGGGCTGGTTTGGTGTTCATGAAATTTCTCAGGTGTTCTTTGTCATGGAAGTATCTAATTTCCCCATCGATTTTGAAAGATAATTTTGCCGGATACAACAGTCTAGGTTGAAAGTTATTTTCTTTTAGGGCTTGAAATGCTTCACTCCAGGCTCTCCTTGATTTGAGGGTTTGTGTTGAGAAATCTGCTGTCATTCTGATGGGCTTTCCTTTGTAAGTGATTTGTTTATTTTCTCCATCTGCCTGTAGAATTTTGTTCTTCTGTTGGGTTTCTGGGATCTTGACTATTATATGTCTAGGTATAGATTTCTTTTGGTCATGGCTGGATGGAGTTCTATATGCCTCACTTCTCTGTATGTCCAATTCTCTACCTCTGTCTGGGAAGTTTTCTACTATTCTGTGAACAGTTTTTTATGTCAATTGTACTTTCTCCTGTTTTTTCTTGGACTCCTATCAGTATTATGTTATTCTTCTTTGCATCATCTAGCAGATAGCTGTTGGACTGATTTCTCATGGTCCCTTACTATCTTTAAGAAATCTCTGTTTTCATGGTCCTTAACCTCAATCCTGTCTTCTATATCTGATATTCTGTCTTCAGATTCTCTTAGTCTGCTCTGCATGCTTTCAATGGAGTTTTTAATCTCCTGAATATCTGTTTGAATTTATTTCATGGATTCCATTTCTTTCTTATGTTGAGCGATCATGTTTTCCATTTCTTTCTTATGCTGGGCATTCATGGCTTCCAGCATGTTTCTGATCTCATCTATTTTCTCATCTGTTTCTGCTCTAGAGCTTCTAATCATGTCTTTCACTGTGCTCACCATGTCCATATTTATCTGGGAGATTATTTCTGTTTTGAAATTTTCTAGAGCCTCATGCATCTGCTTTGTTACTTCCTGTGCTCTCAGTTCAGGGTGTCCAAGTGGTTGCTTATCAGACTTTTCCACCTCATTTCCCCCAGAATTTCCTTTTTGTGGTGTGGAAGCCTGCATTTGTGCCTTGCTTAAGTGTCTTCTCATTTTTGTTTTTGTACTGTCCTTGATTTAATTCCTGAGTTGATATTTCAAGATTGCTTAATGTAGGTATCTTTGTTGCTTGTGTTTAAAACCCTTGTGGAATGATTGCTTTTCAGAGGTGTCTTCTAGATATAGCTTGTGTTTGGGTTTTGAGACTCTAATGACTCTGAAGCTATTATATTTTTCTTATACCAGGAAGGAAAACTAATTAGATCAATCACAACATGTTAGCCCAAATGACATAGTCAGCAATACCATAGCATCAAGCACAATTTAGAAAATGACAATTTGTGGTAGTTATTAATCTATCACTTTTGGGCCAGGGATTTAGCTCAGTGGTTTCGCCGCCTGCTGTGCAAACGCAAGGACCTGAGTTCTATCCCTGGTACAATAAATAAATAAATAAATAAATAATCTATCACTTTTAACTATGTGAGTTAAATTAAAACCAAGGACCAACCCAACATAATTTTATAATGAATAAATTCTTCAATATAGCATCTTTCCCCTTCAGGGTAGGGAGTTAAAAGGAGTTGGGGAGGGAGGGACAGGTAGAAAGAACAGGTAAGATTAGTGATGAGGCCCGAAGACACAGAAAGATCACACAAACTCTAAGAAGTTGTTAAAGGCAAGAGAAAATGGCAGAATGAAAGAACAAAGATGTGAATAGAATCACCTAACAGCAACAGGGAGGCTAGATACCAAATTTACTTTCCTTTAAACCTAATGATAATCAAGAGAAGGAAGAAGAGAAGAAAAGAACAGTAAGGGAGAAATCCAAATTCAGTGTAGAAAGGAACAAATGGGGAGATGAGGGGTAATGTGGGACAGTGAGAGAATGAGAGAGAGAGAGAGAGAAAGAAAAGATAAAAGAAAGAAAAGTAAAAATCTGAAGAGTAGAAAAAAGTAAAAATTAAGAATTAAAAATAAGAGAAAAAATTTTTTTTTCTTTTTTTGCAAATAGTAAAAAATAGAAATTATGGACCTCCTTCAGGGTATGTCTCTGCTGTCACAGTAGGCAACGTAGGAATCCCTGTGCATATACAAGTCAATGAGTCTCAGCAAGCCAGCAGCAGACCAAGTACAGTGGTCTGATGTGTCTTTATTGTAGAGGTTCTCTTTACTTTTCCGCTGGGCTTCAGTTTTCATCGAGGAGCCTGAGTAGCCCTCTTTCTCTTACTAACTTCTGCTCCATCTTGTGGCGCTCAGGACAAGGGTCTTTATAATCCCCTGTGCCTCTGTAGTGTGGGACCAGGTAGCAGAAAAGCCCGAAGGCCAGAGGCGCGCGGGGGAAGAAGCGACGGGGGGGGGGGGGGGGACTGGGCGTTGGAGGCGCCCTCGGCTAAGCAGACCTCACGGTGGCGTGGGCAGGGCCTGGGACAGCCGCGGAGCTTCAAGCTGCTTGTCTCACCTGGCTGGTCCCAGCTGGGTGAGCCTTGTTTGATTCCTTTAGAAAGCTTTGCTTACTATTCAGCGATCTGATTATGTTCAGGCAAAAGCTTTGGTCAGCCTGCATGTAGAGAAGCTTATTTGACACAATTTAGTGAGGAGAGTCTAGACAAGTGTTAATTAACAAATACTAATTCCCTGTGTCCCCAAAGTTCTATAGTATAAGATAAATGATGCTTTCTAGAGGGGAATTTGAGAAGCACATCTGTAATTTCTCTTACATATAATAGATGGATCTTTGCTTGTGTTTAACAGTTAAGGAGGCTCAGGTGGCATAAAAAGTTTTGTATTTTCAGCGTTCATACTCATTTCTTTTGTGTTTCTTCTGCTTTATGGAGCACAAGCACTGGGGAAAACTCAGTGGGAAAAATGTTCTGTAGAACAAGTCTGTGAAGAGAAGAGCAGTCTGTGTTAAACGTAGTCATAAACTGAGAAAAATAAGAGAACGGATTTGTGCTACTCTCCTTGTGATCCCACTGTCCTTCTCAAATGCACCTCCTGGAGAAGCGGCCATGTGGTGCCTAACTATTGTTTATGCTCTGCTATAAGGAGGGGAGCTTGCCTCTCCATGCTTCATATCTTGTTCCCTTGCCTTTCTGTCCTTGCATTGCACTGCCCACCAAGCACTCTATCCCCTGATCACAGGAAGGCTCCTATTCCATCTCTTTCTCCCCTTGGATGCTAGCAATTAGGGTTTGGTAGACTGTGCTCTGCTTCTTTTGCCTTAAGGAGAGATGTGAAATGGTTAACATTGCATGAAGCTTTCTTAGTGTCAGGGAAAGATGTTCATAGACATAAATGATGAACTATTGTAAGATTTAGTAAATGCGGTGCACACATCTATAAGAAGTAACACCAGGCAAGAAAATGTGCTGGATGCTCTGCTCTGGCCCTGCAGATCCAGTCCTCATCCTCCCTGTGACTCTGTGAATGTGGAAAGTGAAGGGGACCTCTGTGACTTCACGTCAGGATGGTCTTCCCCCTCACATTTTTCTGGTAAGATTTGATCAATAGGAGTCATTGGCTAAGGGCAAGATCAGACAAGTTAAGGTGTTAATTCCCCTTGTCCGGTTCTGCTGGGACATAGTCTGCTCTTGGTTATGTATCTTGCCAGCTTCTAACTTGATTTTTGCTACAGCTAAACTGTTCTTAGCTTCCAGTAATTGTTCCCACCCATCATAGCCTGGAAGATTAGGGTTAATAACAATTTTCCAAGGTTGGTAGCCTCGGCGAACTCCCATTCCTTGCTAGTTTCCCTTAACTTTGCTGGATCTTTGTAGGTAGTCCCTCATTATGTTTTCCTTAATTATCCTCTCTGAGTGTGTCATCTCCTTCCTGCTGGGTCTCTGACTAAAATGACTGAATAAATGAAAAAATGAATCACCACAGCAGAAAAACACATCAACTGTAGAAGCTCATCTACCCTGGAAAGATTTCTGGGCAGACCGTACTGTATTTTGTTGATACTACTTTTGAACTCTTTACAGATAGCCCTAATATCTGCAGCATTATTGTACTTACATATTGAATTAATGGCTTTCTGCTTGGCTCACCAAGAAGGAGAGGGACAATTAAGAACAAAATGAAGTGAAACAACTGTATATTCCTTTTATTGGCAGAGCTTCTGGGTTTGGCAAAAAGAAAGAAAATAGAAAAGAAAAATCTTAGGATGTCCGGTTAGATTTAAATTTCAGATAAATAACGAATGAAATATTTGGATATGAAACATATTTATACCATATTTTATCTAGTCTTATTATATACAAAGCCTTTAATGTAGTGGTCATTTGATAGAATGTTGCTGACAAATTTAGGTGTCACTAAAAACGAAAAGTCCTCAAAAAAAAAGTCAGCCACTGGCCAATGATTGCCAGAGGCAGTGTGTATGTCATAAGTCATGTTGTCCCTGAGGATCACCTGCTGGTTTATGGGCCTCCTTAGTACAGAGATCCTTGTTAGCAATTAAAGGTATCTATGTGTTGGTTCTTCTAGGTTAGGTCTCTGCTGGGAAGCCATGGGGGAGAGTGGGGTAAACACTATATTCTTTGGGTGAGAGAACGTTCAAATTCTGGTTCTGCCACAGGTAGCAGCAAGGGCTTGGGAATGTTATCCATAGACCTCAAGCCTAAGTTTCCTTAAATGCACAGTATGAATGAAAAGTGACTTCAGGTTAGTTAGGGTTAGAGCTGATGAGTGTTGAGTCCTTTGTATGATGTGTGGAATATGGCAAATACTAAAATGAAGTGTACAGGAAGTCCCCAACTTACGAACACTAGGATCTTGCATGACGAACCATTGTAGATGTGAATAAACTGTGGAAAGGAGCTCATGTTTCAGCTAGACATTGCCACAGTTGTGCTGCTATGTGCTTTCTGTACAGTGTGATAGTGTATATCTCAGTCAGAGCCCAGGATGTCTGGAAGCAAGAGAAAAGGGAGTGGTGATGTGGAGGGGACTGCTAGGAAGTGCAAAGAAATAACTATGGAAACAAAAGCGAAAATAATTGGGAGATTAGACCAAGGAGAAAAGATGGTAGACTTCGTTCATTCTTTATGTGTGTGTGTGTTTGTGTGTGTGTATGTTTTGTGCTTTACATTATATATTTGTGTCAAAAATGTATAAGACTCACTTTGTTGGACTTACAAATGAATCTGACTTACAAACGTTCTCCCAGGAAGGAACTTGTTTGTAAGTTGTGGACTTACTGTAGCTATAAATCTAGAAGTTTATGAATGAGGAACAGAAATGACTTCTAAATAATACAATGAAAATGTGCATGGAACCTAAGAAAAACCTTACAAATTCAGGCTATTGCTAGGAATATAAAATATTATGATAAATTCCAAAATTCTTTGTAACATAAAGATTATACCAGCTCATAGCTTGGTTTTATTGAGAGTGCTATCTTTTAACTACAGTCACCTTTGGAGTGGAGAAATTTATGTTAAGAAATAATAATTTAGCCTTTTGATACCATTACAAAAACTTATTGTAAAGTTTGAGCCAATTCTAGTATCATCAACTATAGAAGAGGCATTTTAAAACATGAATTCATGTACATGAGGAAAGAGAGCAGTTAATTTTTATGAACATGATATTGCTTCAAGCTTTCGTTTAAGTGTGATGTCTCTAAGTGTATCCCATAAGAGATATTCCTGAAACATGTACATTTAGAAATCCATTTTACTTGCAAATCTTGTCAAATATCTATCACTTCTCTAAATTGCTCTATTTTTGTACACAGAAAGGTATCTGGCGCCATCTCAAAATCTGAAAATCTTTAAAGGGAAACAGTAAGTGATTACAATAATTCTTAAGCTTTCAATTAATGTGTGACTCAAATTGACAGAATGAGACAGAGAAATTTCTTTTTACAGATTTTCTTGTTCAGGAGAAGCTAATGTTGCACAGATGTAAGAAATAGTTTAAAAAGAATAAAAAAACAACACTTTTGACATATAGTTCATATCTTTATGTATAAAAGATTTTCTCATCATTATTATATTTTAAAAGAATTGTCCTTTCACTGAGATGTACCAAATAAATGACAAAATTCTGTAAATTATTTATAGGAAAATTTAACAGGTAGATAATCAGCACATATCTGAAAGTACTTTAGGTCTTAGTTGGGCTGCATATTTTTTTATGCTATTTCTATATGTTAAGATTCTATACTAAATGTTTTGTCCACAGTAGCAAAAGACTTAGTTCAGAGCCCGAATCAATGTCAGTAGGCAAAAGTTAGAATAAAATGAGAAGTAATGCTGTATAAGAATTCTGTCCCAATCAGATGATGTGCCTTTGGTCCTGTGGGCTCAGGGTAACGCCTCTGCTGTGTTACTTCATGCCACAAGGTCCAGATAACCTTGTTTTAATGACACGTGTTTTAGTAATATGGTGTCTGGAGACTCAAACCTGGAGAGTTCTAATATTACTTTATGTTATAGAGAAAAGCCCAGAAATAAACCAACAAGTGACGGATCTAACGAGGTCAGTTGGACAGCTTTATGTGAGGCCAGGCAGACAAATTTGTAAGGCACTAGGTTTGCATTGTTCTCTCCATATTCCGTTTCCAAATGAATTCAATAACAGGTGCAAAGCATCAGCAGAAACACAGTGTACTGAACAAAGTCTTTTAAAGAGATCATTTCTTGAAGGATTTTATAAAGCAGCAGCAGCCATTTAAAGCAGCATGTATGTCATTTTCTGTGAGGAAATTGAACTGAAGAAATATGCTTTTCCATTGGTGTTATCTTCCTAAATTCTAGATAGCTTTATAGATGTATTATTGCTAGAGCCCAAATATTTGTACTCCAAATGAGCTTTTAAGAGATTCAATCCTTGTTTTCCCAAGCCAAGTTTCAATAAAAACACTTGGACTCCTGGCATGATTTTATGTTCATATCACTAGAGACCAAATATAAAATTTGAGGAATATGTTTTGCAATAGAACTGTATCTCCTTCCACATATTACCATTTTAACAGCCTAGCACATCAATATGTTTTTCTTGGTCATTATTTTGGCAAATTGCTTATATGAATAACTGTCCAACTGAAATTAATAATCACTAGGAAAGAGAAAATGAATAGTCAACTTGGAATACAACCGCATGTCTCTTTCTGTTTGGTGCCATGAAGCAAGAACAATTTCAAAACAACAACAATACTAGGGTCTTGTTCATAAAAAAGAAATTGGACTAAAATTTTGCAGTGGTGAGTTCCTGAGAGAGAAATGTAAAAAAGAGGCATTTGTGAGTGATGCAAATAATTTTCAAAAAATGCTATTTTTATTAATAAGGGCAAATTGTATTGTAACTCCTTCTTAGGCTCGAGTTGGAAGTTTCAGAATGCTATTTATCTCATCCTGACATGACAGATTTGGAAACCAGAAAGGCTTGTGGCTCACTGGTAGGCCCAAGAATACAGGGATTGATTCTCTGTCAGTCCTGTCCCTGTTCACAGTAACCAACAATAGTTCAGGGAAAATGTGCATTAATCAGCTTCACATTACCATAAGGAAATACCTGAGATATTTAATTTAGTAAAAGAAAAGGTTAATTACTGCTTCCAGTGTGATGGTTCCAGTCCCTGATAAATTGGGCCTACTGTTTTAGGTGGTGGCACTTCCTGGCAGGAAGATATCAGGGACAAAACCACTCATCTTTTGAGGTGAGACACAAAGAAAAAGAGGAAGAAATCAGTGTCCCATAATCCTCATTAAGGGCACATCTCTAATGACCTGTGCACCCTATTAGATCCTGCTTCCTGGTCTTCAACACTTCCCCATAATGCCACCTCATAGACTGAGCCTAACACATGGCCATTTGGGGACATTCAGTATCCAAGTGAGAGCAGGTAGAACATCTTGGGATTTTCAGAAACTGGTAATGCCTAACTCAGCCTAAAATTACCCCCTGAAAATTCATAAAATAAAGATCAATGAACCCTGAGGGTATAATCAAAATCACAGCACCATTCCTTTTCTTTGTAAGGATTGATCATTTTTTAAAAATAGCATAATCTCCTGAATTACAACTATGTACAGCAATTTGTATTGCCAGCAATAAATACGAAACTAAAATATCAGCTAGTCTACTTTGAAACTCACTTAAAAAGTATCACCTGCCTTAAGTGTCAGGTGTGCATTCAGTGAGAGGCTTTGTCTGGTGGTGTTTTTGTACACTTTTCTGTCTTAGCATGTCAACTCCCTGGGGGTGGACACATAATTTCAACTTCCCTCCTTATCAGATAAGTAGATAGCAAATGCTAAGAAAGTCAACTGGCTGACACATGTTGGCCATTAAGAAAATTAAAATTAACAAATAGAGTTATTGCTTAATGCATACAGAGCTTCAGTTTTGTAAGATGAAAACGTTCTGGAAATGGATGGTTGCTCAGCACTGTAAATAGACCCAAAAACCTCTGAAATGCGCATTTTAAATGCTTAAAGTGTTAATCTTTGTTTTAGATATATATTTAAACAAAAATGTTGAAGTTAGTAAAGGGGATGAAAAATGATAGAAAGGAGACACAGACTTACTTGTGAGTCTCAGTTTATGAATATAGATTCTGTTCTGTTTTCTGCTTTTCCTTTTCTAACACCAAAGTAATTGATCATTAAGAATGGGGCTAGGCTCTCTCATCATATTCACCCCTAAACAATGTTGATTGAATTGAAAGTTTCTTGATGAGAGAGAGAGAGAGAACATGTGTTTATAGGGTGGTGGTTAATACAAAGGGACCAGGGCTTTACTAATTATAAGATTGCCATCTCTAGGCGAGCCATATATCCCTAATGGGCACAAATCATTTGCTGCTTCTAATGTCTGTACACTTCTAAATCAATCACAGTTTTTTGAAATCGCTCTGAGTTTTCTACTAGTTCTTGTAAAGCACTTTTTTTTTTTTTTTTTTTTGCAGATGAAGAGGCAGATGCCAAGAAGTTCTCAGTTGGTAAGACAATTGTAGCCGAAGGATGAATGCAGGATCCTCTGAATATAGAATAGACCCAGAAAAGAGAGAACAGCAGGGAAAAAGTATAATTTCTCCAAGGATGAATCTTTTTGATATGGTTAATCATATTTTAATTGTTACTGTAATTCATGTAGGAACAATAAGTTAATATTCAAACTTTAAAAAATTTCCTTCATATTTAAATATATAAAATTTTTGGCATATTAAAATGTAAAAGATGACTTCATGTGCTTTTGAAACAATTGGAATGGAACAAAAAGCAGTAACAAGTCATAGATGTTGGTTTATAGAGAATAAAGCTAAGCTAGTTTTGAATAGCTTGAATTTTTATGTAAGAGTTGAATGTTGTAGTATTTGTTTATTTCTTTTGTGAATAATACAACTATGTATGTCTTACAATAACAATCTTTCAAATATTTGAACTGTGATAGAAATTGGTGTTCAAGTTGGTGGACTGCTTGAAGCATGTCTTTGTGTAAGCAGTTAATAAATGCAAATTTAGGTCAGTCTCTTGAGAATTCATATTTCTTACTGATTTCTTTCTTTCAAAAAACTAATTTGTTATGGGATATAAAAGAGAATATTTTGGTAAAAACAGAAGGAGTGGGATCAGTGTCTAGAGACAGGACATTGTTTTTTGCAAGCATTTTCTGACCTGAATGTGACCTGTGACAGGTGATAGGCACTGTCCCAACATACCGACTTACTTGACAGTCCCTTTTATCTCAAGCTTAGTGCAGAACAGAGCACATACAGTGCTCTCTTTGTGCCACGACAGGTGTGTTAAGCTTATTTCATAGTCACCTGCTCGTCACTGCTTTTAGGGCCATTCTCTCTCTCTCTCTCACCATCTCCCTTCTCTCCCTCTCCCCCTCACCCCTATTTTCTTTGCCCTTTATTAAAAAAAGTTAAAGCATGACGACTGCCAAAAATCTGCAAGTCCCATTTTTAACAATATCAAAATTACTAATTTGCATCACAGGTAACTGGCAGTTGACCTCAAAATGCAAGTAGGATGTAGGCTGCTCCTGTCAAGTTGTAGAAAAGCAGAAAATGGCAATCTAGTCTTTGCCACATTTACCTTATACTCATGGGTGAGAGGAAAGAGATATCTGGGATTGTGACTGTGGATGCAAATGGAGCAATTTGTATGCCTTGGCAAGGGATTAGAATTGATATTTTATAAAATTGAGAGGAAGTTATAGGAAGATGATTACCTGAAGACTTCTATGTTAAAGCAAAGTACTATGTAGTTTATTCCCAACTTGCCAAAATATTTTATGCAGCATTAATTATTTGAGAATGCAATGATTACTCAGCATTGCCCAAGGTAGTGTTATCTGGGTGAGGTTGGTTCAGCAAATTTTACCATAAGATACATATAAGGCCACATTTTTCCCTTTTAAGATGGTATGAATAGTACAGTTTACAGGCCTAAGCTGTGTTCAAAGTACTGTTCTTGGTATTATTTCATATAATCTCTACAACATCTCTTTGAGATTGTTGTTATCATCTACCTATTGGCAGAAAAGACATGAGTAAAAGACTTCAGGTTAGCAAGCAGAGAGCTGGAATTACAAAGGCTGTGTGGCACTGGAGTAGCCCACTCTGCCACTGGTACCATCCTACCTGCCTTCTAGGAGTTGACATACCCAGTCATCAGTTCCTACAGTGACAGCTTTGATTATCAACCTGATCCCAGACCAGAATGCCATTCTGAAGGCTTAACTACCAAGGTGACTCATTCCCTGAAGCCTGTTTTGCAGGCAGACCCTGCAACAAGCCATGGATATCTAGCTTCTTGCTCCACTTTATGCAATGTAGCTGTGGGCAGCAGGAGGGTCGCGGGGAAGTCTGGAGCTAGGTGTCACCTCTCCTTGGTGTAAAGGCATGAAGATTGTTAGAACTCATGGTTCATACATTAATGAATCCAGAAAGTTTATATTGTTCTTATTAAGATTATGAGGTATTAAAACTAGATCCATATCTATCACCATGCACTAAACTAAGACCTAAGTGGATTAAAGATCTAAATATTAAGACAGAAACACTAAACTTGCTAGAAGATAAGTTAGATAGAACTCTTGAAGATATTGGCATAGGAAAAGTCTTTATGAACAAAACCTCAGTAGCATGGGAACTAGCAGAAAGAATCAACAACTGGGATTTCATCTTATTGAAAAGCTTCTGCACTGCAAGAGAAACCACCAACAGAGCTAACAGACAACCTACAATGTGGGAAAAAGGGCTACTATCTAGAATATATAAAGAACTGAAAATAATCAGACTCCCCAAATTCAAAGACCCAATTCAAAAATGGGCATCTGAAATGAACAGACATTTCTCAGACAAAGAAGTAAAAGCAGCAAATAAACATATGAAAAAATGTTCAACATCACTAGTCATTTGAGAGATGCAGATGAAAACAACACTGAGATTCCACCTCACCCCACAAAGAATGGCTGCTTTCAAGAAATCAACCCATAGCAAATGCTGGCAGGGCTGTGGGGAAAGAGGAACCCTGCTCCATTGTTGGTGGGAGTGCAGACTGGTGCAACCACTATGGAAATCAGTGTGGAGATGCCTCAAAGAACTAGGACTGGAGGTCCCATTTGACCCAGCTATTTCCCTGCTGTATATTTTCCCAAAAGAATTAAAAGAATCATACCACAGAGATATGTGTGTACCCATGTTTATTGTTATAGCTAAAGCTTGGAAACAGCCCAAGTGCCCATCAACTGGAAACTGGATAAAGAAAATGTGGTTTTTTTTAATAAAATGGAGTACTACTCAGACATAAAGAATGAGAAACTAGAGTCATTTATAGCTAAATGGATGCATATTGAGGCCATACTCTTAAGTGAAATAAATAAGACACATGTGTGTAAATACTGAATAGTTTCTCTAGTGTGAGAAACTGAGAAAGTAAATAAGGACTAAAAGGATTAATAACTAATAATTGATACTTTGAAATAGAAAAAGGTCCAAAGTGGTAGGGGTGGTGGGAGGGGAAGGGGAAAGGAAATAAGGGAAAGGAAAAATTATTAGAAAAGAAAAAAATGGAAACGAAGTATGTAAATAGGGAAGGTTTAGGGCTGAAGGGCACACAGGTAATGGAGAAAAATAAGAACCGAGATACATCATGTACAGGTACAAGCACCCAAAACTAAATGTAAATGTATTGTATACCTAAAATGTACCAATAAAAGAATTAAAAAAAAAAGATTATGAGGTAAGTCATTGCCCATAAATCCTCCACTTGATTTTATGTTTGTAATATCAATGTTAATATTCTGTTCTTCAGAATGAGAAAAGATAAATACTGTCTTTCAGATATTTGAATAATTTCTATGTCACATTAAATATGTCATATCTCTGGATCTCAGATCCTTGACCTCTATAATAACGGAGTTTGAGGACATAAACTCTGGAAAGCTCTTTTATGTATAACAATTGTGGGTTCCAGAGCATAGTGCGGATCATGGCCTCTTCGGGGTGTCTGAAATACCACTTCTCTTCTTGGACATAGATATTCACTTAGAGCTCTTCACCTGGAGCTCCTCCACAAGAAGTTTGGCTACATATGTGCACCTAGTCCTACTCCATGTTTGATGAGTATAGGAGCATGGATAATTGATTCCTTGGCGTGCTTCTTCTGCACACCTGCTTCAGCTGAGGGAGGGAAAGTAGGCCCCTTCTTAGGGAGGAAGATACAATTATTTATTTTTGTCTGACTTTTCCTAGACCTACCCTTTACAAAGGTAGAGAAGAGAAGGAATAAAAGGAACATAGATAGCCTCACTATCTCCAAACAACAGTAGCTACTGCTTTGCAGGAGTTAGGTCCTTATAAATTCTCTTGGGCAAAGGAGCACTTGTATGTTTTGGCTTTCCGTCAGGGCTAGCCATGAAGGTGATAACTGGAAATGAGTGGGAAATGCTGAAAATATACACTTTCTATATGATAGTTGATAATTTACTTTTATACTTTTCTGTGTCACAGCCTTATGAACACTATGCCTCATAGATTTGCATCAAAGCAGTGGAATTTGCCAGTTTCTTCCCTGACAAATGGCCCTTATTGGAGTGATCTGTCTTCCACTTGCTCCTCCAGGACTCGCCCATGTGGAGGTGAGCCTTAAACATGGCACATTATTGTAGCTTCACAGATTCTTCTGCTTGAGAGCTGTGTGTGGGGAAAAGCCCTTCTGTGTAGAAATCAACCAGCTTCAACCACACAGTTCAACAGTTTATCTGAAAGGAGAACAGCCTTGGCTGCATTTGATGAGTCAGGATGACAGTAGCAATCTTGCTTTGTTCCTGCTTTGTAGAAAGAGTTATCACAGCATCTATCCTCAGCTTGTGCTGTGGCCATACTGATAAGTCATATGGCTTTCATGCTTGAGCTGTATTTGGCTTTGCCTATTTGACAATGGCTTCTTTGAAGGACCTCCAAGTAGAAAGATCACATGAGTCTTACCTACAGTAATGCACAACTGTTAAACTATCTTCTTCAAAAATTTCCACATAGTCATTGATTGCAGTTAAAAGCAAGGAGAAATTTTAAAAATAAAAATAACAAAAGATTATTTGTTTGGTTCTTCAGTTTGTTGAGGTATTTGTTGCTATAGAAACTTCTTCTTATTAAAGTTCTTTATCCTTTATTTGTCTGAGTTTGTCAATTGCTATTTGGCATACATACAGTGGGCTAATAACCTTATCTTGGCGAAAGCTATTCTGATGCTCTCTGTAGTGTGGAAGAATCAAAAAATTTCAGGTTTTGTTGGCAGTGATAAGAAGCCCTAGGTCATGGAGGAAATTTCACTTGTCCTTTAAACTTTCTTTGCTGTCTGTAATTTTGCTGTAGAAAGTACACTATTTTGGGCATCTTTTTCTACATTTCTGACACCAATAGTCATAAAGTTTCCTGAAGTTATAAACCACAAATCACTCTTGTTTTGCATTTGTAATACTTGCTATTGTGCTTGTTTGAATGGATGGATAGATGAATGACTTGAGGGAAGGATGACTGATTGAGTGAATAAGAAATTTAGGCCTAATATTTGAGACTGTTCATACATGATATTTGGGATGAATAGCTTAATAATCTGAAGGAGATTCCTTTGTAGAATTTGATAAGTTAAAAAATGTACATGTGCCCCGCTGCTGCCAGCCCAGAGGAAGGGGCTTCCGGGCTGGCATCCATCCCGCTGCTCCCTGCCCAGAGGTAGGGGCTTATGAGCCGCTGTCCCACTGCTCCTGGTCCAGAGGAAGGGGCTTCAAGGCTACGATCCCTCCTGCCACTCCTGGACCAGAAGTAGGGTCTTCTGAGCCACCATTCCACTGCTCCTGGTCCAGAGAAAGGGCCTTCCTAGCCACCATCACTCCCACTGCTCCCAGCCCAGAGGAAAGGGCTTTTGGGATGCCTTCTGTCCACCTGCTCCTGGCCCAGAGTAAGGGGCTTCCGGGCCACCATCCCTACCACAGCTCCCAGGCCCTGTACCACCTCTCCCAGCTCAGAGGAGATGAGCCGCGCAGGGACCAACAGCACCCCCCACCCCCCAGTTGAAATGAGAAAACATGTAAATAAGTCTCAAAACCAGACTTAAAGATCACCTACAGCAAAACCAAAGGGAAATGAGATGGAACACTCTGATACTCAACCACCTGGACCCACTGAACTGGCAACAAAAGGGGATCTAGAAAAAAATGAAATCAGAAATAATTTCTCAGATAACAGGAGAAATTGTGTTCCTAGTGCAAGACATGATTAATAAATCTAGAGAGGAGCTGAGGAATATGATGGAATCCCAACATAGGAAACAAATGGAATCCATAAAACAGATGAAAATAGATTTCCAGGAGATGAAAAACTCCATTGAAAGTCTACACAGCAGAATGAGCCAATGTGAGGACAGAATTTCAGATATAGAAGATAAGATTGCAATTAGTGACCAGGAAAAGAAAAATTGCTTCAAAATTATAAGGGAACATGAGAAATCAATCCAGCAGCTGCTAGATGATGTAAAGAAGAATAACATAAGACTGATTGGGCTCAATGAAGAAACAGGAGAGAGTGCAGATGACATAAAAAATCTCTTCACAGAAATAATGGCAGAAAACTTCCCAAGCAGGGGAAAAGAACTTGACATACAGATAAAGGAGGCATATAGGACTCCAAATAGCCTTGATCAAAAAAAATCTACACATAGGCGTATAATTGTTAAGATTCCAGAAACTCAACAGAAGAACAAAGTTCTACAAGCAGTTAGAGAAAAGAAACAAATCACATAGAAAGGAAAGCCCATCAGAATCAAAGCAGACTTCTCAACACAAACCATCAAGGCAAGAAGAGCTTGGCGTGACATATTCCAAGCCCTCAAAGAAAACAGCCTCCAACCCAGATTGATGTACTCTGCAAAACTATCTTTCAAAATGGATGGAGAAATAAGATACTTTCATGACAAAGAGCACCTTAGGAACTTCGTGAATACCAAACTAGCACTCCAAAGAATTTTACACAATAGCCTAGGAACAGACATTGAGGATCACAACCCCAGGAAGCAAAGCAGAATGAACCCATCTGGCATGACAAGAAATTAAATGGAAAAGGGGAGAACCCAACAACAAAAATCATGGCAATGACAAGTCAATACATTTCAGTTATAACCATCAACGTTAATGGTCTCAATTCACCAATCAAAAGAAATAGACTGGCAGAATGGGTCAAGAAGCAAAATCCAACAAGATGCTGCATACAAGAAACACACTTAATTCAAAAGAAAACTCATAGACTGAAAGTTAAAGGGTGGAAAACAACACTCGATGCAACAGGAACCCGAAAAAAAGCAGGAGTAGCTGTCCTCTTTGCAGATCAAGTAGACTTCAACACTGATTAAGAGAGAGGAATAGGACACTACATCCTTGTCAAGGGAAGAATCCAAGAGGAAGAGATGACAATCATAAATATATCTGCACCAAACACTAGTGCACCCAACTATATAAAACAAATACTAACAGACATGAAAAGTCATATATGCACTAATACAATTGTAGTGGGGGACCTCAACACCCCACTCTCACAAAGAGATAGATCAACTAGACTAAAAATAAGTAATGAAATACTAGAACTCAATGGAACTCTTGAACAAATGAACTTAACAGATGTTTACAGGGTCTTCCACCCCACAAAATCAGAATACACATTCTTCTCAGCTGCACATGGGCCATTCTCCAAAATAGACCACATACTCACACATAGAACATGTTTAAGTAAGTGCAAAGGAATTGAAGTTATCCCCTGTATATTATCAGACATAGTGTGATGAAATTGGAGATCCATAGCAAAAGAAACTGGAAAAATTTCATAAACACATGGAAATTGAACAACACACTTCTGAATAACCAATGGGTCACAGAAGAAATTAAAGAAGAAATCAGACAGTTCCTTCAATTAAATGACAATGAGAATACAACATATCAGAATCTATGGGACACAATGAAAACAGTCTTACGAGGGAAATTCATAGTAGTGAATACACATATTAGGAAAACAGAATGAGCCCAATTAAACAACCTGATGCTGAACCTCAAACTTCTGGAAAAAGAAGAGCAGGACAAGCCCAAAGCTCATACAAGGGAGGAAATTATAAAGATCAGAGGAGAAATCAATGCAATAGAGACTAAGAGAATGAAGAACAAAATATCAATGAAGCCAAGAGTTGGTTCTTTGAAAGAATCACAAAATTGACAAACCCTTAGCCACCCTTATCAGAAAAAGGAAAGAAAAGGCCCAAATCCATGAAATTAGGAATGAAAAGGGTGAAATTACAACAGATCCAGCAGAAATTCAGAGGGTCATCATTACCTACTTCCAGAACCTATATGCCAATAAGAGGGACAACACAGAAGAAATGGACAGATTCCTAGATACATGTGAATTACCAAAGTTGAACGAAGAAGACCTAAAAATTCTGAACAACCCAGTATCAACCAATGAAATTGAAAATGTAATTAAAAACTTAACAACTAAGAAAAGCCCGGGTCCTGATGGCTTCATTGCTGAATTCTACAAGACAGTTAGAGAGGAACTACTGCCACTACTGTTAAACTATTCAATGAAATTTAAAGGGAAGCAATACTCCCAAATTCTGTCCTGAAGGCAAGCATCACCTTGATCCCCAAAACAGAGAAAGACCCCACTGAAAAGGAGAACTATAGGCCAATCTCACTAATGAACATAGATGTAAAAATCCTTAATAAGATACTGGCAAATAGAATGCAGAAGATCATCAAGAAGATTATACACCCTGATCAAGTGGGATTCATCCCAGGGATGCAGGGATGGTTCAACATATGCAAATCAATCAAAGTAATACACTATATCAATAGAGCCAAGGACAAAAACCATATGATTATCTCCATAGAGGAAGAAAAAGCATTTGACAAAATCCGACATGCATTTATGATAAAAACCCTACAAAAAGTTGGAATAGATGGTCTCTACCTCAAACTGATAAAAGCCATCTATGAAAAACCAATAGCCAATATCATACTAAATGTTCAAAACTTGAAATCCTTCACACTAAAATCAGGAACAAGACAAGGATGTCCACTATCACCACTCTTGTTCAATATAGTTCTGGAAACATTAGCCATTGCAATTAGCCAAGAGAAAGAAATAAAAGGAATAAAGATAGGAAATGAAGAAGTCAAATTGTCATTATTTGCAGATGACATGATACTCTATATAGAAGACCCCAAGAACTCCACCAAAAGTCTTCTAGACTTAATAACTAAATTCAGTCAAGTAGCTGGTTACAAGGTCAACACACAAAAATCAATAGCTTTCCTCTACACAAATGACAGACTCACTGAAAGAGAAATAGGGCAAATAATCCCTTTCACAATAGCATCTAAAACACTGAAATACCTAGGAATCAACCTAACAAAAGAAATCAAAGACCTCTTCTCTGACAACTATAGCACCCTGAAAAGAGAGATTGAAGATGATATCAGAAAATGGACAGACATTCCCCTGCTCCTGGGTAGAAATGATTAATATAGTGAAAATGGCCATACTTCCAAAACTGCTATATAGATTCAATGCAATTCCAATTGAGATCCCAGCAGCATACCTCATGGACCTTGAGAAAACAATCCAAAAATTCATTTGGAACAAGAAGAGACCCAGAATAGCAAAAGCAATTCTAGGTAACAGAGACATGGCAAGGGGTATCACAATCCCCAACCTGCACCTATACTACAAAGCTACTGTGATAAAAACAGCATGGTACTGGCAAAGAAACAGACCTGAGGACTAGTGGAACAGATTACAAGATGCAGAAAAACGCCAGACACACTCTGCCACCTCATCTTTGACAAAGGAGCCAAACATCCTCACTGGAGGAAAGATAGCCTCTTTAATAAATGGTGCTGGATAAATTGGGCTTCAACTTGCCAAAGATTAAAACTAGCCCTATATCTCTCACCATGCACTAAACTAAAATCAAAATGGATTAAAGATCTAAATATTAAAATAGAAACTCTGAACCAGTTGGAACAGAGGTTAGGTAGAATTCTTGAAGACATCGGTGTAGGAGAAGATTTTATGAACAAAACCTCAGTTGCCCATGAACTAGCACAAACAATCAACAAGTGGGATCTCTTCTTATTAAAAAGCTTCTGTACAGCAAGAGAAACCACCAGCAGTGTGAAGAGACAACCCACAATGTGGGAAAAAATCTTCACCTGGTTTTCCTCAGATAAAGGTTGACGATCTCAAATCTATAAAGAACTTGAAAAGATCAGACCTCCCAAATTTAAAGATCCAATCTGAAAATGGGCAACTGACATGAACAGACATTTCTCAGACAAAGAAGTAGAAATAGCAAATAAATACATGAAAAAATGTTCAACATCACTGGTCATTTGAGAGATGCAAATGAAAACAATGCTGAGATTCCACCTCACTCCAGAAAGAATGGCTGCTATCATGAAATCCACCAATAACAAATGCTGGCGGGGCTGTGGGGAAAGAGGAATCCTGCTCCACTGCTGGTGGGAGTGTAGACTGGTGCAACCACTGTGGAAATCAGTATGGAGATACCTCAAAGAACTAGGACTGGAAGTCCCATTTGACCCTGCTATTCCACTTCTGGGGATCTTCCCCAAAGAATTAAAAGAATCATACCACAGTGATATATGTGCACCCATGTTCATAGCAGCACAGTTTGTGATAGCTAAAACTTGGAAACAGCCCAAATGCCCATCAACTGGAGAATGGAAAAAGAAAATGTGGGGCTTTTTTTTATAAAATGGAGTACTACTCAGCCATAAAAAATGAGAAATTAGAGACATTTATAGCTAACTGGATGCACATTGAAGCGATACTCTTAAGTGAAATAAATAGGACACACATGTATAAATACTGAATAGTTTCTCTGGTGTGAGAAACTGAAAGTGTAAATAAGGACTAAAATGTATAATAAGTAATGTGAAATAGGAAGAAAAAGGGCAAAGGGGAAGGAAGTGGGAGGGCTAGGGGAAAGGATAGAAGGGAATGGGATTAATATGAGAAAATGGAAAATCAGGAACAAAATCTTTGTAAATAGGGAGGAATGGAAGGGTTGAAGGGAGGGCTGGGCAAGGGTGAAAAATAAGAACCAAGAGAGATTATGTAAAGCTGCAAATTTCCAATGATGAATGCCATTATATTGTATACCTAAAATGTACCAATGATTAGAATGAATAATCGATAATGCAAAAGAGGAAGAAAAGTTCCAAAGGGGTAGGGGTAGTGGGAGGGGTATGGGAAAGGAAAGGAAAAATGATGAGAAATGGAAAAAAATGGAAATGAAGTCCTTGTAAATAGGGAAGGGTGGAGGGGGTGAAGGCAGGTCTAGGAATGGGGAAAAAATAAGAACCAAGTTGCATTATGTAAAGGTACAACTCCCAGTGAGAAATGTAATTGTGTTGTATACCTAAAATGTACCAATAAAAGAATTTAACAACAGTAAAAAAGAAATACATAATAAAAAAAAGTACATGTGATGTCTTAGTCACTTTCCTCCTCACTGAACCCAATACCAAACACCTATGACTTAAAAGAGAGATTTTTTTTTCTCACAGTGTTTAAAGGATTCACTCCATAGTTGGTTGACTCCAAAAGAAAGGGCATGGTGGAAGTGTCTGGGAGAAGAAAGATGTTCCCATTATGGTGGTCAGTGAAAACAGAGAAGGAAGGAGCCAGGGAAAGAAATACATCTTCTCAGGTCAGACCCCCAGGGAACTGCCTCTTTAGACCACACCCCACATCCTAACAGCATATTCAGCTATGGGTTCATGAAAGCCCTAGCTCTGAAGACATGTGTCTTAATGGCACAGTCTAGATCTAACTATATGTTTGTTTTTAAGTTTGGTCTGTCCTAAAACTACATCAAGCCTCACCCATCACACCTGTTGGCCTTTATTTGTTTCTCTGCTAAGGCTGTTGTCCAAGAATTGCCACACTCACATGGCCACTATTATCTCTGGCATCTTAGATCACTGAAACCCAACTGACCATCTTTAAACCCTGTAAAGTTTCCCATTCCTCTTGTAAGTTACACTGATGAACTGCTTCCTTCACTGATTCTTTCAAAAGACTCTTTCTTTTTTCAAAAATTTAGCTTTTCTAGTATTTAGTCCATCTGTTATTTTTTGATCTCTTTCTTCACTTATTTGGGCATCATTTGACATCCATCATCTTGGGGCACACCTGTGGCCATTGCTCTGGTATCATCTTAATAATCCAGATCTAATGCTCTACATATTTGTTTCACATCACTAGTGAGGTGCCATGTCCTACCAGACCCTAACACTAAAAGTTTCTTCAACTTAACCAATATTTAAAAAAAAATTTTCTTACTCTCCTGGTACTTTTGAGGATATTTCTCTTATTCTGGATTCCCAGGACTGAAACCTTGGCGTTACCCTTGATGCTATTGCTTCATCACTGGTTAACTAGCAGGGGAGTCAGTCTTGTGGTTCTGATTCCTCATTATGTCCAGTTAGTCTATCCATTTTACACCACAGAAGCTACTTCACCTCAGTGTTTCTACTCCTCTTCACCCTGTTCAGAGCTGACAGCTCTCCTTCCCACCTCCATCCTGTGTTCTGATCTGTGACTTGAATTTCTCAAGTTTTGGCTGTGATGTGCTATTACAGCATGTCTGTGCCCCAGATTAACTTTGTTCTCTGCCATTCTTCCACATTTTCCTGATGGAGATGTTCTAGATTCTTGTCTGCTATTTCTGTTGTCTTTCTCCCATTATATGTTTTTGAACATGCTGTTCACTTTGGGATGCAATTTCTAGCAGGTTTGTCTCACAAACTTGTGTTCATTTTTAAAGATTCAATTCAAACATTGCTCTCCCCAAAAGCAAAAATAGAAGCCAAAACACAGAACAAAGAAAAAAATCTTCTTTTATTGTCCTTCTGTGGAAACATGGAACCACACCAATAGAATCTTAAGAAAAATGTCTACCTTTTTATTCTCTTATTCTCATAGTATTATAAATAAATGATTATGCCACAAGTTATGGTAGTATGTTTAAATATTGGTATATATACCTTTCCTCCTCTCCTTGCAATGCTCATAGGGGAGAAAGAAGGATAAGTCATTCCCTTATGAGCTTTCCAAGGATGAAGACTGACTTGTCTCTGTTTTTCTAATACTTCTGTGGCTCATAGTTGGCACTTTTTAAGAACACTTACTAAATAATCTGTTGAAAAATTAGCTGTAATCATGATTGACTATATGGGGTACCTTAACTGTTTCATTTTTCTCTGACTTCTATCCACTTGAGAAGTATACACAATGAAGCAGTGTATACCATCTTGCCAAATAAAAGAACTTGACTACGCCTAATTACTACTCCTCTTTGAAGTTACCCTCCTAGTCATGGGTACATAAACAGACACTAGGAGACTAACAGCCTGTTTGCTGAGTGGACATGGAAGTGGATGTGAGTCTCTCCCCTGTGGTTATGCACAGGTGGCCCAGGACAGTGAGATAATGCTTATTTGGTTTGGCGGCACCTACTGGAAATGCAAACTACTCAGCCTGGCATTCTTCCTCCTGAAGGGAGAACTGAGTTATGGGATCAGAATAGAATGACCAACTCACTTTCAGTTGCTCAGAACCTTCCTTCTTTTAACATTGAAAGTGTCATGTCCTAGAAGCCATTTAGTCCTAGGAAAACTGGAACACTTGGTCAGCCTAAATCAGAAACAAGGATGGAAGCTTTCCTCACAGCACTTGTGAGGACACAGGAATTGGTTCGAAAGGACAATATTAAAAAGTTATTTCCAGATTTTAAACTGTTTAATGTTCTAACTGTGAATAGTTTTATCTTGTCCAAGTCAAGTATAACACACTCAGGCATTCTAGGGCCTTCTCAGTCTATCCTAGTCCACCTTTTTTATCTATCACTTATTCTGCAAATACATGTTGAGAATCTGTATTTGAACAGTTACATTTTTAAAACCATGGGACAGCATAGTAAAAAATTAACAAAAAAATACTTGAAGCTTTCTGTGGGCAGGGTAAGTTGTGATAGGCAGTATGTAAGATGGCCGGAGAGAGATTTCCCTCCATTTGTGATTCCCTCGTCTTGATTATGGACTAGTATAGATCACTCACTTCTACAGAACAGAGCAGCACAGATGTGATAAGATGGTAGGGCGTCACTTCTCAGATTAGGTTATGAGAGACAGTGCATTATGTTTTTGGTGCTCTCTTTTAAACTGCTCTCTCTGGGGATAGTCAGTTGTCATGTCATAAGGCAGCCCTGTAGAGACTGGCACAGGTTGAAGGACTGAGGAATGCTGAGGAGCATGTGGGTAGGCGAGAAACAGACCTCTCCCTACTCCCATGCTTTCTGCAGTGGAATGTTCTTTCAGATAAAATGGAAGCTCCAAATGCTGATATAATTTCAACTTATGAGGCATTTTTGAGTGAGAGGCACCCCAATCAGTCATGCCTAGATTCCTAATTGACAAAAATTGTGGAGTAATACAATTTTGGTATTTTAAGCCACTAAGTTTTGGGGTGATTTATAATGCAACAGTATGTAACTATTATATATATATATAAAATGGCTAGGGGTTTTAACCCAAGGTCTTCACACTGAGTTACTCCCCTAGATTTTCTTTGATTTTGAGAAAGGGCTTCACTAAGTCACTTGAGCCCAGTCCAAGCTCAAATTTGCAATCCACCTGCTCCAGCCTCCCAGTATGCTAGGATTATAAGTGTCACCGCCAGGCCCAGATTATGCTTCTTTTGTTTACTTCTCTTTACTCATGGTCTGTCTAATACAATGCTTACTTGTAATAGATGTTCAATAAATAATTGGAATAGTGAACAAATGAATAAATAAGTAAGTGGCTGCTGGGAATCTTCCCCAAAGAATTAAAAGAATCATACCACAGTGATATATGTGCACCCATGTTTGTAGCAGCACAGTTTGTGATAGCTAAAACTTGGAAACAGCCCAAATGGTCATTAACTGGAGACTGGATAAAGAAAATGTGGTTTTTTAATAGAACAGAGTACTACTCAGCCATAAAAATGAGAAATTAGAGACATTTATAGCTAACTGGATGCACATCGAGGTGATACTCTTAAGTGAAATAAATAGGACACACATGTATAAATACTGAATAGTTTCTCTGGTGTGAGAAACTGAAAGTGTAAATAAGGACTAAAATGTATAATAGGTAATGCGAAATAGGAAGAAAAGGGGCAAAGGGGAAGGAAGTGGGAGGGCTAGGGAAAAGGATAGAAGGGAATGGGATTAATATGAGAAAATGGAAAAATAGGAACAAAATCTTTGTAAATAGGGAGGACTGGAGGGGTTGAAGGGAGGGCTGGGCAAGGGTGAAAAATAAGAACCAAGAGAGATTATGTAAAGCTGTAAATTTCCAATGATGAATGTCATTATATTGTATACCTAAAGTGTACCAATGATTAGAGTGCATAATTGATAATGTAAAATAGGAAGAAAAGGTCCAAAGGGGTAGGGGTAGTGGGAGGGGCATGGGAAAGGATAGAAGGGAAAGGAAAAATGATGAGAAATGGAAAAAATGGAAATAAAGTCTTTGTAAATAGGGAAGGGTGGAGGGTGTGAAGGGAGGGCTAGGAATGGGGAAAAAATAAGAACCAAGATGCATTATGTAAAGGTACATTTGCCAATGAGAAATGTAATTGTGTTGTATGCCTAAAATGTACCAATAAAAGAATTTTTTAAAAAAATAAAAAGTCTATTTCAATTGCTCTATCTTTAAAATATTTCTGATTTTTTGCATTTTTATAATAGAAATGTAATTGTGTTGTATACCTAAAATGTACCAATAAAAGAATTAAACAACAACAACAACAAAATAGACAACCCAATTAAAAAGTAGGCATAAGAAGATGATAAATAGCCAGTACAGCACAAGGAAAGGTGTGCAACACTATAATCAGAAAAATACTAATCAGTACAATAACAAGATTGAATTATACACTCATTAGAGGGATGAAGTTAAAAGTTTTAAAAGCCTTGTGATGACTTTTTCTTTTTGTTGGATTCTCCCCCCTTACACTTAATTTGTTACGCCCAATAGATTCATTCTGCTGGGCTTCCTGGGGTTGTGATCCTTATTGTCTTTTTCTAGGATATTGTCTAAGATTTTTTGGAGTACTGGTTTGGTATTCATGAAGTTCCTGAGGTGCTCTTTATCATGAAAGTATCTTATAAATAAGTAAATAAAATAAAATCAGGGTCTATATTTTTAAAATATTTTTATTTTATGTATTGCCTATGATAATGTCTTATACATATAGAAACTTAACCATTCTTGATTGAATTTTATGTTTATTTTTTTAATGCATAAAACCTGTGAAGATACCCCTCCATCAAATTACAATGTAGAACTGGAGCTCATTTGGATAAATTCCAAGTTTGTATGAATTCCTATAATGAATACCAGTGAATTGATCTCAAGCCAACTTGTAACCTCATAATGTTTATTTCATTATTTCTCCTTTCTTGATGCTTATTACATCAGCCACATCTTTTATCACTTGTTTAATTAGAGAGTGGGTCTAAGAATAAGCAGAAAATTTTGTTGACTCTTACACCTATAATTAGAGCTATAAATTGAAGCCTTCCCTATTTGAGAAATTGACTCAATTCCAAATGAATAAGGGCACAGAACTGGAAATAGCACTGGCCCAGGAGTTAGGAGAATTGAGTTTTGGCATTAATTCTGTTGGTAACTAATCATGTGAAATTCAAGCTCTCTCTTTGTGGTTTAGTGTTCTTATCAATAAAATAGTAGATTGGATTAATGTTTTCTAAATTTCTTTCTAAAGCCAAACAAAACTTTTGTGGCTACAAACTAGGATGAAAAGTATAAAACTTACAAAAGATACAAAAAAGACTACAGTTTTACAGAAAGACAAATATTTCAACTTTAAAAAATAACAATTTGCTGATTATATGTAAACTATTATAAAAAGGCAAAGATATCAGAAAAGAGGATTCTAAGGGTACACAGATAGATCCTTGAGAATTATAAGATCTCAATAATGTGATGTTATCAAATCTAGTTGCAGGAAACATTCTGGGAAATTGACCAAGAAGATTGTATAAAAATAGTACATCAGAATTGACTAATATTTATCTTTTAGTTCATGTGAATATTTTTAGGTAGCTGTTTCTCCTCTATCTGACACAAATTAGGTTTAAAGTAAATATTTATGAAGTGAAGGAGTTTTTAAAAAGTTTCTTCATGTTCCAAATTCCTATTCCATGGCTCCATAGGGAAGAACTTGGTATGTAATAACTGTTTTATAACACTATGTAAAACTATCCAATGCACCTTCTCTTTAGCATAATAAACTGGTAAGAGACTTTAAGAGAAGACTTACTGGGGTCAGTGGACTTGCCAAGAGTCAAAGAGTGTGTTCTTTAATCTGTAAGGCTTGAGTTCTTCATATAGATTAATTTTCTACCTCAAGGAATTCCTCTGAGAACTTAGTTGAGAATAAATAAAGATTCATTATAATACCTGTTATTAGTTAGATCTAAAATGCCCACCAAAATTCTCATACATTTGGAAAGTAATTGGACCATGGGAGTGCTACACTCACTGATGAACTCATCCAATAATGAGCTCCATAGCTGAACGTGCTGTTAGGAAGTATAGTCTGCTTGGACATCATCCACTGGAGGTACAACCTGGAAGGATTTATTCTTGTCCTCAACTCCTCCATTTTTGTTATTTTTCCTGCCTGCTATGGGATGAAAGCATCTGTCCTCCATTAGATCCTTCCATCATGCCCTTTCTGTTTTGGAGCCAGCCAACTCTAGAATGAACCAACTGGAAACTCAGAACCATATAAACAGTTCTCAGTGTCACATATTTTGTACCAGAGAAGGGAAAGCTTACTGATCTAGAAATTGGTACCAGAGAAGTGGGGTCATTGCTGTGTTTAAACTCACTATGTGGTTTAGAAGCCTTTGGAATTTGTTTGCAGAGAGAGTTTGGAAAAGGTTGGAGAAGTGGGCTAAGAAGCTTTAGACTGCTGTAAGCAGAGATTGATGGGAGATTCTGGTTGGAGCTCAGAAACCAAAATGCTGATAGAAATGTGAACAGTAAAGGTCAGGCTCAGGAAGTTTCAGTTGGGAACAAGGACTACAGTAGTAGTTGGACTAGAGTATATGTGTGTTATACCCTTGCAGAAAATTTGTCTTCATTTTGCCCATGTCCTGAGACTTTGCTGGAGAATGATATTGAGGGTGACAGACTAATTAATCTAGCAGGGAAAATTTCAAGGCAGTTTAATGTTTCAGTTGTGACATGGGTACTTCTGGCTCCTTTTATCTATATCTCCAATGAGAGCTAGGACCAAACAGCCCATGTAAAAAGTGCACTGTCTCACCAGAAAGGATGTACCTGCAAAGTTTGCTGCTATGGAGAGAGTAGTTGCTGAAAAGATGAACATTTAAAGAAACCAAGAATTTTTTATCAAGATGGTAGGAAAGAAACCTTGAAGGCATCTCTAGTATCAATAAGACCCCATCTTTCTCTGGTTTAAGGATGCAAAACTATAAGGTTTTCTTTTGAAAATAAAGTCCCTAGGACATCTACTCACAAACGGTCACCTAGGAAATTCATTTTTTAGGATTCATTTAACCATGCTTAGCCATCACACTCAGAGGCCACTGCAGCCATGGTGTAAAGGGGCCCAACAAGTGCTTGAGCCAATGGAAGATCTTGGTATTGTCCTGATGGTGCTGCTTTCATAGACATGCAGAATATCAGATTTATAGCATCATGAAGGTTTTTAACCAAGATTTCAAAGAGAGACCCAGAATGCTAGTCAAGGAAACCCTGAGAGGAAAATGTGTGAAGTTGTAATGTGTGAAACTCCAATGTGTAGAACCAAAGATGATGTAGAGGTCACAGGACAATGGAAATGCCAGGAATATGAACATCTGCTAAGGAAAACCATAGGCAGCAAGCATAGCCAGCCCAAGAGAGAGGCCATGTGGGCAGCAATTGTCAAGGCCATAAGAGCAAGAACTGTCTAAGTCCATTGGAGCTCATATTCCACCACCACATGCCATGAGTGCTGGACATTGAGCTACAAGATTTAATATTTGTCCTGCTACATTTTGGCTTTGCTTTGGTCTGATTCTTTTATATTCCTCTATTCTTTCCCTTTGAAACATTAACATTTACTCTGTGAAACTGTATGTTGGAAGTATTTAACTTTCTTTTTGATTTTTACAGGGGCTCACAGGACTTAAGCTAGGTGTTTGCCTTAAATCTCAGAGGAGACTTTGGACTTGGGCTTTTCAGCATTGCTGGTATGAAAAAAACCTTTGATGACTCTTAGAGATGGACTAAAAGCATTTTACACAACAATATGGGCATGAGCCTTTGGGAGACAAGGGATAAATGTTATGGATTAGATCTAAAATGTCCCCCCAAAAGTCTCATGTGTTTGGAAATTGATGGAACCATGGGGGTACTGTACTCATCAGTGGATTTATCCAGTGATGAGTCTAGTAGCTGAATGTACTATTAGGAGATATAGCTTGATTGTAGGTGGATCACTGGGGGCATAACCTGGATGGTCATATTCTTGTGCTCAGCTCCTCCCCTCTCACTCTGCTTCCTGGCTGGCCGGTGATGAACAGCTGTCCTCCCCAGGATCTTCCACTATGCTGTTTCATTCTTGGAGCCAGCCAACTCTAGACTGGACCTACTATAAACGGTGAACTATGTAAACTTCTCCTCCTTTAAGTTGTGCTTGTTGGATATTTTGTTCCAGCAATGGGAGAACAAACTATTATAATGTTTGACCTAGAATGTAACTTCAGTATAATTTAGCTCTGTTTTTTCCTTTTTTTTTTTTTTGCTTTACTTCCATTTTAGTTAACTTTTTTCTATTATTATTTCTAGGCAAAGCCACACAAAGATTAAGTGAAGCAATAATAATAGCATCAACAACCCTAGCGGAAATGGAAGACTGCCTGTCCAAATGTGTGATTCATCCTGTGAATTCCATTGGCCAATAAGATCTGCTTGTTATATAGGATTTAACAAAAATTCTGTATAATCCTATGAATAGGACTATGAATTAAAATAATATATATATTTTGTGATAACTTTGAAGTCTACATTGTTATGTGCTAGAAGATGATTCACTGGTACTAGTTAATGATGACATATTATTTAAGTAGGGTAAAATATGATGTCATCATCAAAATCCATGCAGGGTAAATTGTTTTGTTTTATGATTTAATTTGAGTCTTTTAAAGGCTATTCATTGATCAAATTATTTTCTTATGGAGTATATAGAAGTTGGGGATGAGAATGAATCTGAGAATTAATAGAGAAATAAAATAGTCAAACTAGGTACAAATGAGATTTCTCTAGAGAGCCACATTTTACCAATCAGTACAACTAAAAAAAGAATTCAAGCTAAAGATGTTCACCCTCTCTCTCATCTTATGTGTACATGAAACACCCCTCTGCTTGCGTGGTTGTGATCCCTTGTCAGGTATTGTACCTGGTAGGAATTTTTTGTATTCTTTATTATAAATGAACAATGCTGAACAATATCTAGGTCTATCACTTCATGGCTAATGAAGATAGAAATGAAAAGGTCTCACTCTAATTGTTTGGTCACAAATTAAGACACAAGGTCAACTATGTTCATTTTTTCTGTTCTGTCACTGACTCTTTACCACCAACCTTATGCCTTAGGTTACTGTGTCTACTTCCAACTAGTAGCTGGCAATAGTGCTGATTTCAGGGAATGTGGAATGGGATGAAGGGAATGAAAACTAAGCATAAATAACCATCCATTATGAATGAAAATATTGCTTTGATTTCACATATTGCATGTGCATCCTACTCTAATAGAATCTGTAAAACCTAGGCTTAATTAGACAAGGTGTTAGATTCAGGACTCTAATTGCTATGGTTTGTTGGACAAGTCTTATTCAGTGTAGGCCTGCTGTTACTTTGAGCAGGAATCTTTGCAAGGGTTATTGGACTAAGGATATAATATTTTGAGGAAAATTCAGAAAGAATGGAAGTAATTTTATTGAATTCCTAAACTGAAGAGTTCTATAGCACGACTCTCTGCCATTTTGTCAGTAGAGGTTGACCTGTAACCAAATTTTACTGGTTTCGACAAAATCAGAAAAGTACAGATGTTATAAGCTTTACGTAAGTCTAAAATATCTCATTTCCAATTTTTATACTTTTTTCTGAAATTATAAATCTTCCTGCCTTTTAATTGGGAGAGAATTATTTCTTTTAGGAAGCAATGCTATATAATGAATGAAAATGAATGAATGAAGTCCTTAAAAATATCATTAGTGTCCAAAACATGATCTTAGTCTCCCCACATTTAAATACTTATGACATGAAAAATTATGAAAACATTATACTAAGGCTCATCTATTCTAATGATTTTGAAAAATGTAGCAGAATAATAACTCATTTTGCCCACCTCCAATTAAATTTTGTATGCAGACTTATGTGCAAAACAAAATTCCTCTGATTGAAATAGGATGGAGGAAGCCTCCTTATCTTCCCCTTAGCTTCTGCAAGATAATCCTTTCCTAGAATCACTGGGGTCCCAGAAGCCTTGCTACTTCAGGAGGCAATGCTCTGTGTTGTGGGTCTGTCTTGTGAATGGTAAGTAATTTAGCAGCATCCTATGTCTCTACCTACTAGATGCCAATATCACCCACTCCTTATAATTGTGGGAAATAAAACTGTTTCCAGAATGTTACTGAAAGGGGCAAAATTGCCTCCAGTTGAGAGTCACTGTTCTTGACAATAGATTGATCTACACAGTGAAGATGCAAAGAAACTAACTAAGGAGTATTAGTTTTTTTTGTTTTTTTTTTTAGTTATTTGAAATCTAAAAATTCAAACACCCTTTCTTCTCTTTTAACTATCTTTAGCCTCCACACCCCAGGGAAATAAAGGTCACAGCTGAAATGCAAAGAGAAGCAGAAAGTAACACTCAGCTTCTGATCTCTCAAGGACTAGATTCTTGATTAAACAATAAAATTGGAAGAATACTTAGCTATCCTGTTTTGCCTGGAAGTGAATATCAAACCCCCTGGGTTGAAAGAAATAGGCTAAATATTTTGGAAAGAAAGCAGGGGTATTAGATGAAGTGTAAAAGTGCTGTATGTATGAGGGGACAGGATAGAACTTACTTTAAGTTTGAGGATCTGAGATTAAAAGGCATTTCCCTCTCTCTATGCATGCAAAAAAAAAAAAAAAAAAAAAGTAGAGAACTCCTCTGGGCCCCAATGGGCTGAGCACCAGAAAGTAGAGATGCCAGTGCAGAGAGGATCAAATAAAAACTTCAAGTTTCCTGCAGCCACAGAGAGAGATGGGAGAATGTCCAAAAGTTCTGCCCATTGCCAAGTGTAAGAAAAACCAGCTAAGAGAGATATCCAGGGACAAGTAAAATTCATGTCCTCCCAAGAGGTGCCACACAGAAGACTATAGAGTGGATCAGCACCCCGGGGAGTACATTATCTCCCCATTGCCTCTGAACCAGTGCTGCCACAGAAGGGGTAAGTGTGAGGACCAAACAGGCTCCAGTATATCCAGGTGACTCCATCACAGGAGAGATACCAATCAAGACTGAGAAGTTGATGAATACACCCCTTTTCAACAATGCCTCCCTCAGTCCCTTGGTGTCAGCCCTAGAGGAGAGGGGTGATGGGTGAACCTTGAATAGCCCTGAGTTTAAACTGGAAATGACTAAGAAAAATTATGATCATGGAAGCAAATGAATTCACCTCAATGTAATTAGGTTATATTTTCTGCCCTGTGCTGAATGGAACATGAGATAGAAATATATTCCTCTTCAACTCCGCTCGAGATACTCTCCAGATTATTTATTGCCAGTGAAATGATCTAATAAGATACCTTTGTTCAAGTAAACAGAATCAATACTGAAAAAAGTACGTCCTTAGAATAATTACTTAATATGTTATCGTTAAGTGGCCAGAGTAGCATCAAGATTAGATAAAATTTAAAAAACTCTCTAAAATTTAGAAGTACGCAAACCTGTAGCCTACTTCCTTTCTAAGAAAAGATGGATGGATGAATAGCAAAATAAATGGATAGATATATGACAAAGCAAATATAGCAAATGTTACTTGTAGATTCGAAGTATATGGGAATCTACTGTGCATTTCTTTTACCTTTGCTATTTGAAAATATTCTTCATGACATGTCAGTGAAACAAGGAATAAATCACTGTTTTGTGCTAATAATTGAACTAGTATTTGGATTGACTTTATTATGTTGTAGAAACATTAGGGAAATTGTGGTTCTTCACATACATTTAGTTTGTGTGCAGATTACATTTGAAGAACACTAATGTGAACAAGTAAGGGTCGGAGGTACATGTTGCTCCCTCCAGACCATTCCTAGCTGCTATAATGGGCACTTTAGGAGCCTTATATCTGGCCTTTCCTCATTTTCTCCTGCTTTTCATATTGCAAAATTTCTCCTGGAATTTTCTGTTTTTGTCAGTAAGTTTATTGATACAATTCAGATATACATAATGATCACATTAATCATATGGAACTTGTACATGATATATCTTGATTCTTATTTTTCCCATTTCCCTCCTCTCTCTTCTACCTCTCCTCTCCTTCTTATTTACAAGAGCTTTTAACTTTTTACCATTTTATCTTTCTTTTCTTGCTTTCTTCTTTTCTTTCCTTTCTCCCCCTCTCCTCCCTCCCTTCTCCCTTGTGCCCTTTCCCATTTGAATATTTTCTTCCTATTTCACAATATCTATTATACATTTTGTTCCTTATTTACACTTTCAGTTTCTCACACCAGAGAATATCACAATGTGATATTTACACATGTGTAATTTATTTAACTTAAGAATATGGTCGCTAGGTGCATCCATTTATCTATAAAGGTCTCAAGCTTGTCCTTCTTTATGACTGAGTAGTGCACCATTGTATCAAAAAATCCACATACTCTTCATTTGGGTTGTTTCCAAAATTTAGATGTTACAAACTATGCTGTTATGAACATGAGTATGCATATATGACTGTGGTATGATGCTTTTATTCTTTCATGAAGATACTGAGAAGGGAAATAGCTGGGTCAAATGTAACCTCTAATCCTAGCTTTCTGAGGTATCTCCACACTGATTTCCACAAGTTGCACCAGTCTACACTCCCACCAACAATGGAGAAGGGTTCCTTTTTCCTCACAACTCCACCAGCAGTTGTTATTGGTTGATTTCTTGATAACAGCCATTCTTTCTGGAGTGAGGTGGAATCTGAGTGCTGTTTTCATTTGCATCTCTCAAATAACCAGTAATATTGAACATTATTTCATATATTTATTTGCCATTTCTACTCTTTCATCTGAGAAATGTGTATGTATTTCAGATGTCCATTTTTGGATTAGGTCTTCAAATTTTGAGGGTTTAATTTTTTCAATTCTTTATATATTCTAGACAGTAGTCCTTGGTCAGAGAAACAGCTGGAAAAAAATTTTCCCACTCTGTTGGTTGTCTCTTTACTCTGTTGGTGATTTCTTTTGCTGTGCAAAAGGTTTTCAATGAGATGAGATCCCAGTTGTTGATTCTTTGTGATATTTCTCCTGCAATCAGGGTTTTGTTCATAAAGTCTTTGGTTATCCCTATGTCTTCAAGACTTCCACCTATTCTCTTTTCCAGCAGATTTATTGTTTCTGTTTTTTTATTTTTTTATCTTATTTTATTTTTTACCAGGGATCAAACTCCGGACCTTGCGCTTGCACGCTGGAACCAATGAGCTAAATCCCCGGCCCTATTGTTTCTGTTTTAATATTTAAGTATTTGATCCATTTTGATTTTAGTTAGTTCATGATAAGAGACATGGCTCTAGTTTTAGTCTTCAGCATGTGGAAAGCCAGTTTTTCCAGCACCATTTATTAAAGAGACTATCTCTCTTCCAATGAAGGTATGTGACCCCTTTGTGGAAGCCAAGGTGGCTGAGTGTGTTTGGAGTAGCTTCTGCGTCTTCTACTCTGTTCCATTGATCATTGCATCTGTTTTGTTTGTTTGTTTGTTGCCAGTAACATGCTGTTTTTATCACAGTAGTAGTAGTGTAATTTAAGGTCAGGGATTTTGATATCCCCTACCTTACCTTTGTTACCCAAAATTGGTTTTGGTATTCTAGGCCTCTTCTGGTTCCAAATGAATTTTAGGAATGTGAGGTATACTATTGATATTTTGATATTTTGATTTGGATTGCATTAAATCTGTATAACAATTTTGGGACTATGGGTATTTTTACTATCTTGGTCTTCCTACCCAGGAGTAAGGGATATTTTTCCATTTTCTGATATCCTCTTTGATCTTTTTTTCAGAGTAATGTAGTTTTCAATGTAAAGATTTTTTACTTCCTCTTTTTGATTGATTCCTAAGTATTTTTTTATGCTATTGTGAAAGAAGTGGTTTCTCTAATTTCTCTCTCAGTAAGTTTGTTAGGAAAGCTATTGACTTTTGAATGTTCACTTTGTATCCAGCTACACACTGAATTTGTTTTTTAAATCTAGAAATCTTTTGGTGGAGTTTTTGAGGTCTTCTATGTAGAGTATCATGTCATTTGCAATAATGATCATTTAACTTCTTCATTTCATATTTTTATTCCTTTTATTTCTTTCTCCTGTCTAATTGCTGTGGCTAATGTTTGAGAACTATATTGAACAGGAGTGGTGATAGTGGAATCCTTGTCTTGTTCCTGATTTTAGCATGAAAGATTTCAGTTTTTAGAGTGAAAGATTTTCAGTTTTTCATTTAGTATGATGTTGGCTGTTGGTTTGTAAATGAAGGCTTTTATCAGATTGAGAAAAAGACCATCTATTCCAATTTTCCATAGAGTTTTTATTATGAATATATGTTGGGCTTTACCAAATGCTTTTTCTGTATGTATTGAGATGACTATATGGTTTTTGTCCTTGACTCTGTTAATAAAGTGTATTACATTTATTGATTTACGTATGTTGAACCATCCCTGCATCCCTGGGATGAATCCTGCTTGGTCAGGGTGTATGATCGTCTTGATCATCCTCTGCATTCTGTTTACCTGTATCTTATTGAGGATTTTTGCACCTATGTTCATTAGGGAGATTGGCCTGTAGTTTTCTTTTTCGGTTGGGTCCTTCTCTGGTTTGGGCATCAGGGTAATATGTGCTCCCAGGAATGATTTTGGGAGTGTTGCTTCCCTTTCTATTTCACTGAAGAGTTTGAAGAGAATTGGCAATAGTTCTTTAAATTTCTTATAGAATTCAGCAGTGAAATCATCAGGACACGAGATTTTCTTTGTTGATAAGTTTTTAATTACATTTTCAATTTCATATATTGATATTGAGTTTTTTAGAATTTTTATACTTTCTCGGTTCAACTTTGGTAATTCATATGTATCTAGGAATCTGTCCATTTCTTCTGTGTTTTCCATCTTATTAGAATACAGATTCTCAAGGTAGGTATTGATGATCCTCTGGATTTCTACAAGATCATTGTGATTTCACTCTTTTCATTCCTAATTGCATGGATCTAGGTCTTTCCTTTTTTTAATAAGGTTGGCTAAGGGTTTGTCAATTTTGTTTATTCTGTCAAAGAACCAACTCTTCTATTTGTCAATTTTTTGTATCTACATTTTAGTCTCCATTCCATTTCTGGTCTGATCTTTATGACCTCCCATGAATGAACTTTGGATTTATCTTAATCTTCTTTTTCTAGAAACTTGAGGTTCAGCATTAGGTTGTTTATTTGAGCTGCTTCTGTTTTCCTAATATGGGCATTCACTGCTATAAACTTCCCTCATAAGATTTCTTTCATTGTGTACCATAAATTCTGCTATGTTGTATTGCCTTTATCATTTCCTCTGTGACCTATTGGTTGTTCAGTAGGGTATTATTTAATTTCCATGTGTTTATGAAGTATTGTGGTTTCATTTGCCATTGATTTCCAATTTCATTACATTGATAATATGTGTGGGATAATTTAAATTCCTTTGCATTTACTTAAGTATGTTCTATGAACTAATATGTGCTCTATTTTGAACAACACCCCACGCACAGCTGAGAAGAATGTGTACTGTGATGTAGTGGGGTGAAACACTCTGTAGACATCCACTAAGTCCATTTGTTCAGAGATTTGTTTTAGTTCTGATATTTCTTTGTGATTTTTTTGTCTAGTTGATCTATGTATTTGTGCCACTGGGTTATTGAAGTCCCCCATTACAATTCTGTTAGTGTTTATTTGATTTTTATGTCCATTAATATTTGTTTTATAAAATTAGGTGCACCAGTATTTGATGGATATTTATTTATGGTGGTTATGTCTTCTTGGAACTTCCCTTTAGTATGTAGTGACCTTCTTTGTCTCTTTTGATCAGTCTTGGCTTGCACTTCAGTTTGTATGAAAATAGAATACCTATCCCTGCTTTTTTCTGTGTTCCTGTTACATAAAATATTATTTTCCATCCTTTGTCTTTCAGTCCATGAATTTCTTTTTGAGTTTAATGTGTTTCCTGTGCACAGAAAATTGTTGTCTCTTGTTTCTTGATCCATTCTGCCAGTCTGTTTCTTTTGATTGGTGAATTCAGACCATTTACATTGATGGTTATTAATAATATGAATTGACTTAGCCTTTTCATATTATTTTTCTGTTGTTAGTTCCCAGTCTTTCCCCCCTGTTTAATTGCTTGCCTTGCCTGATGGCTTCTTTTTATTGATGTTCTTGGAGTTGTGCTATTCATTATCTCTTTCTAAAATATCTTTCAAAACACTTTGTAAGGCTGGTTTAGTGGTCATGAATTTCTTCAGTTGTCCTTTGTCCTGGAAGTATCTTCTCCGTTGATTCTGAAAGATATTTTTGTAGTGTACTTCAATCTGGGTTGGAGGTTGTTTTCTTTCAGGACTCAAAACCCTTCACTTGAAGATCTCTTTGACTTAAGGGTTTCTGTTGAGAAGTCTGCTGATTTTGATGGGCTTTTCTTTATAGGTGATTTGTTTCTTTTCTCTAACAGCTTTCATTATTTTGTTCTTGTGCTGAATTTCTGAGATCTTGATTATTATATTCCTTGGTGTAGATTTATTTTGGTCATGGCTGTTTGGAGTTCTATATGCCTCATTTATCTGTATGTCCAGTTTTTTTTTCCATGCTTGGAAAGTTTTCTGCCATACTTCTTTGAACACGTTTAATATCCTTTGCGCTGAGTCCTACTTGTTCATTGATTCTGATCAATCTTATATCAATCTTATGCTATTCTTCTTTGCATCATCTTGTAGCTTTTGGGTTGTTTCTTCATGGTACCTTGCTATTTTTAAGAAATCTTTTTTTTTTTTTTTGGTACCAGAGATCGAACTTGTGACCTTGCGCTTGTGAGGCAGGCACTGGAACCACTGAGCTAAATCCTCGGCCCAAGAAATCTTTTTTTCCTGATTGCTAACCAAAATCCTGTCTTCTAGGTCTGATATTCTGCCTTCACTTTTGTTCATTCAGCTCTGCAAACTTTTAAAGGAATTTTTAATTTCCTGGATATATGTTTGAATGCGTTTCATGTATTCCACTTCTTTGCTATGTTGCACATTCATGGTTTCTATTACTTTCTAAGCTGCTATAATGTTTTTAGCTCTGTCTACTCTAGATTTGCCGAGCAGGTCCTTCATTATGATCATCACTGCTTTATACATGAGAGATTATTTCTTCTTTTATTTTCCTATATAGTCTCATTCATCTGTTTATTTATTTCTGCTGCTATCATTTCTAAAAATTCCAGAGTGTGACTTCTGACTTCCTCTATCTCATTATACCCTTGATTTGTCCTGGGTCAGCTGAAGATCTGGGGTTGCCTTTTGCTTCTCCATCTTGTCATTTGTTTTGTATTTTAATTTGTTTTCTGTGAGATGCTTGTAAGTTTCTTATATTAAGTGGCTTTTTAACTAGTATTGAAGCTTTCCTAGGAAATGTTTATTCCTCAGAGATGTCTCCTAGGTATAGCTGGCTCTTGATCTTTGTGTCTGTCCCAAGATCCTATCTTCCCAATTTATTAGGGATGAGAAGTTTCTCTCTACAGTAGACCCTTGATTTACTAATTCAGTTCACTCCTGAGGGCTGGTTGTAACTCAAATTGGTCAGTTGTCTTCAAAGTTTCTCTACTGCATAATTTCAGGCCACAGTTTCTTCCAGGCAGATCTCAACATCTTTAGAGAGATATTGGCCCAAGATTTCTCAATTAACCCTAGCATAGGAAAGGATGTTGTAATGTTCCTTCCAGAATTATCTAAGTGTTAAATTTATATCTGAGATCATTGGACGCAAGAGCACCCAGCATTTGGGTCATAACTCAAGACTTTGGTTGTAAGTTAAAACTAAAATTTGATTATAACCCAAGTTATGTGTATATCAGGCTAGCTGTAACTTGAGATTTCACTGTATTTGGCTCAGCTCCCAGTCATTTTGTATTGGACTATGGTGATGATTGTGACTCCAGACAATCACAGTGTTGTTCACTCATAAAAGAGTGAACAACTGATTATAAAAGGTATGGCATCCTAGCTAAAGTAGTATAATTAGCAATAACAATATCCTCAAGCACAGCCTAGAAACAGACAAACGTGGTGACTGCTAATTTGGTACCTTTAATATAGTTATATAACAACAACATAAACCAAGAACTCCTATGCAGTGAGTTTCCCCTTAGTATAGTGATTTTACTCTGTGTGTGTGTGTGCTTGTGGGGAGGGGTAGCAGGGATGGAGACATAATGGAGCTATAACTGAAGAGAAATATAGTAGAAGCAAGGCTGATGGACAGAGAATGATCACCCAAACTTTGGGAAACTGGAGAAGAGGACAGGAGAGAAAGAATGAGGGGAAAGCAAAAGACTTTCAAAGCTAACCAGAAAGACTAGCAACAATGTTCATTCACATGAAAATATAAAAAACTCAAGAAAGACAGTTGAAGGAAGAAACAGGATAGGTAAAACAAAACAAACAATAAAAGTAAAAACCTATACAACTCCACCCCCCAAAAAATATTGACAGAAAAAGGAAAACAAAAAACTAACAAACAAAGAGACAAAGAGGAGGGAAAAAAGTCCTCTGGTGCCCACAGTTCTGTGATAATGTCCAACTTAGAGCCCAAATCTCTGCTGGGTAACCATGCCATTTCTACAGTAGGATTAATGCTGGGTGCAGGGCTGATCTTGGCCTCAGGATGTGGGGGCTGGGCCAGTCTTTAGCCAGCAGCTTTCTTCGTGGCCCACTCATGTCTCCTTGGCCTATTTTTGTCTCCCAGGTGCTCTGCAAGTTGCTGTGCCACCTCAGACAGAGACAACCTGAGGATACTCCCAGTCCCGTGTACAGTTGGCCCCTCCCTGACCTTGCACAGCTTCCTCTGTTCCACACAGCTGGCTCCTCTCACTTATTGCCTTCCTTGTCCCTCTCTCACCCCAAGGCTGCTTGCACTTCTGGTTGCAAGTAGGAGGGAGTGCTGAATTCCTGGCCCAACTGTGCTTGGACTACTTGTCTCAGGGGTAGGGAGTCCTAGTTTCTGACTCCTTTTCCTGCCAACCACAGCTGCTTGCACTGCTGGTCACAGCCATGTCCATGGTCTGGGTCCCTCTCTTGCGCTGGTTGCTGGTCATAAGGCAGGAGAGGTCATGTTATTCCATTCCCCATCCTCAATGCCACAGATAGTCCCTAACCTTGTTGTTGCTAAAGTTTCCATTTAGCTGCTCCATTTTCAGTTGATTTTCTCTGAGTAGCTCCAACGTGGCCCCTCCTCTATTCAGCCATGTTGAATCTTCTCCTGGAATTTTCTAATAATTGCACAGTAGTGTGTTATGGTTCATCATCTTGACACGGGGGGGGGTGTAAATAAAAATACTTCTCACTACTATTGAGGCCTTTGAAACATAAATTAGAATTCCTTGTCCTAATTTGCCATTCACTAATCTTAGAGGCAGAGGTAAAACAAAATTCTTGAACCATTAAACTTGCTTCTACAAGTACAAAAGAATTTCAATCATAGCCTCAGAGAAAAAAATGGATGAAACTGTCAGTCACATAAAAGAATTTAAGGGGGGAAAAAGAACTGATGCTTCATCAAATGGTAGAATTCAAATGTTTCAGCATGTCACTGACCCCAGGACTGAATCTTACATTCTTTGAATTCCTAAAGATAAAGAAAATACTTAGGTGCTTCCATTAAGACCTGCTAAAAAGCAATCATATCTCACATATTAATTATACAGATTTTATCCCACATATCAATTTCTGGTTTGTAGCCATTTTGCATATTTGTAATATTTAAAACAATCAAGATACAGTTAACACAAAACAAAGTACATAGCTCTTAAATATTCAATTGGATAAATTTTGCCTAAGTGCTGTACACACGTACTTATGATATTCTTAAATCGGGTCAAAACTTTCAAATATTTTCAGGTGTCTTGCTGATGATTAGCAGTGGTGTGAAATCAACAATGTGCATTCCTGTAAGTAGTAATTCCAATAGTTCATGACCATTCCTGAAATAGTAAACAATAAGGAGCCATCTTAATGTTCAATCTGAAAATAAATCTGGGAAAGAAGAAAATTACTTGGCTGTAAATGTTCAGATTTTGTAGGATTGAAAAATCTTGATGAAACCTCAGAATCTTGACTGATATAAATAACAGAATAAAAATTAAACTTCACTATGGCTGGGAAAAATGAATCTTCCAAAAATACTAAATTATATTAAATCTTTTTCACAGCTACCATGTACAAGGGCACTGCTCCCCTAAAAGGAAGCTACTATCTGAGAGTGCCTGGCCCCTGAGAAGCCGTCCTCAGGTTTGCTGTTGGGCCATTCTGCTGGTCTAACTGCTTGTGCAGTGCTGCTATCCTGCAGAGTGGTCCAAAGGTTTTTCACCTGAAAGGGGCATTACAAACATACCTACTCTGTGGATGGTATTGGATAAGTAGACTACATCATTTATCTGCTTGTATCCTTGGTTGAACTATCCCCGATCCCCATTGTAGATATGTAGCATTCGAGACTCAGGAAAACTTTAAAAATTTTCTATGCCAACCACTTGACTTCCTTCTAAGTAGTGTTCATTGACATTATTATTTAAAAATAAAAACAAATTTAAGTCAACTCAATCAAAACACCTGAAACATGCCTAATCTGATAGTTTTAATGTTATTCTTTGGAGAAGAATGGAAGGTGACAATCCATGAAATTAGCCCAAATTTTTCTACTTTTATACAGTTAGTTTATTTATGCTCATGGTTAATATTTCCTTTGAAAACAAAGCTTGATGGGAAAGAAATTTGAAAATCACTGATCTACTGTAATTTCCCATATTATAAAAACTGAGATTGACAGAGTGGCTCATATCAGGTTATACCAAAGAAGGTGGGAAACTAAGGTTAGTTACAGCCAGTTCAACAAATATTATAGAATTTCTGTTATGCATGTGACTTTGAGAGAAATGATACAGCTAATTATCATAACTGGTCCTTTGACAGTTCACAGTCTATGGGAGAACCCAAGTTTCTGAACAAGACCATTATTGTTTCTGACCCATCATAATGCTGTTTGTTCAGCTTTACCAGTTCACAAACTTCATCTCTCATCTGCCAGTCCTTAAAAAAGAGGACCAATCTGGGAATGGTGGTGCATGCCTGAAATCACAGAACTCTGGGAGGCTGTGGATGGATGATTGAAAGTTCAAGTTCAGCTCAAGCAACTCAGTGATTTAGCAACACTCTGTCAATAAATAAATAGATAAACAAATAGATAAATAAATAAATAAATAGGTGGGGATGTAACTCAGTGTGAAGGCCTTGCGTTCTATCTCAAAAAAGAACCAAATGACTGTAATTTCACACTAAATCTACAAAGCTTTACTCGAGACTCACTAGATTTGTTTCCCTGCTCTTAATAGAGTACCCAGAGAGCACTATATACTTTGAGAAAGGAGATTAAGCAAGGAAAGACTGGGATTGTCTGAAAGATAAATTAATGCTGATGCTGAGGTAGTATGTTAGTGGTAGGTTTGGTGAACCCAGAGAAATCTTTGCCTGTATTACTGTTCACCCATCCTTAGCTCTAGAGTATTTTCTTTCTTTCTCGATGGTGTTGGGGATAGAGCTCAGGGTCTTTCACTTAATAGGCAAGTTTCTGTCATATTCTTAAACTCCAAGTCCAAATGTAAAAATAATTACTAGATTTCTCACATATGAAATAGTAATTTCTGTAGTATATACCTGTTAGGATTTAATGGAGATAATGCTTCCAAGGTCCTTGTGCTAAGGGCCAGGGATTTAGCTCAGTAGTTCTGCCTCCTGCTTTGCAAGAGCAAGGACCCAAGTTTGATCCCTGGTACCAAACAAAACAAAACAAAACAAAGTTCTTGTGATAACTCTCAATAAAGGGACATCATGACAGCCCTAAATATGGAATGGTACCCAAACTGGCTTGAGGAACTGTCTGTGGGTCTGAGGAAGAAGCAATACTGCTCGTTGTCCAGTTCATTTGTTTGCTTTGCTTATTATGAGTCAGCGTTCTTTGAAGGTACCTGGAGAGACTTTTGCTACAGAACTTTCTGACTTTTCATTTTCTTTCAAAAATGGCTAATTCCAGGAGAGATAGCCCAGATGCAGATTATAAATGTGCATGATGACCTGCTCATGAGGGGAACACCCATAGCTTCCTGGCAGTGAACTTGGTTGCACCAACCAAGACAAGAAAGGCCCTTGAGCAAGACTGAAGCAAAATCACTTCCCCCAATATGATCACTCCATGAACCAATGTTCAACCTCGGCACAGGTGGAGGTTGTCATTTGAGGACCATTGAACATTACCCATTTCCCTAACGCATCATAATTAAACACCTGTGCTAAATGACTTCTTACTGATCCACTGGGGAGATTGACTGGGTGCTCAACAGTCCGTAACATTTTCTATCTCTTACTTGGGAGGGTGGTCTTGAGGTTATGCTTTGGCTCTCTGAAAAAAAAAAAATAGCAGCTTTCTTCTATGGAAAACTCATTTTGAGGTATGGATTTCAGGGCCTTTCAAGGACATTTAGGGAAAAAAAAATTGTGAATTTGGGAGGCACACTTGTTTTCTCAAAAGCAGCAGTGATTAAAGTGCAGTGTTCCAACAGCAAAGTGACATGAAAGCTCAGTGTTTTTTGTTTGATTTTTTATCATTTTAAAAGTCACCATTGCAGTGAAAAAATGTTTCAGTAGGAATGCATTTTGAATGAAGTTGGCTATGCTATTATGAGAAACGTGCATACACCTGGTGATCAGTGTTGTTGTGCATTACATGGCTCAGCAAAAATGGCCCTTTTAGGTTGTCATGTTCACAGTTGCAGTACACATCAATACTGCAGTGAGTATTTTCCTTTCATCTTGAACAGCACACAGTAAACAAGTTTGGCCCTAGGCTAAGATTGTGGCTTCAGTGAAGTCTATCCTTAACTTATATCACTTTCCTTTCTTGGTGGTAACCACAGATTTTTGGTGCAGTATGTTTTTGCTCTTTATGTTTTCCCTTCTGAAAACAACAAATAATAGCTATGGATGCTATTTGTCGAGTATCTGTCATCTGCCTATCTATCTCTGTAAGCTTACCTGTATTGGTCATGCAAGCTGAACAAGGTATATTTTAACCCCATATTATAAATGACATTTATGCTGAGAGAAGTTAAGATATGTTTATGTGACATGAGTTTACAAATCTACCATTCAAGAAGAGACTCTGTATTTGTGTTTTCTGCTTGGTGACTTTTTCAATAGCCATTCTAGAAAATATATTCTCTCAACTAAATACTTTAATCTTAAACTTTTAATTTCTAACAAATTGAAATGCCTGGTAAAGGAAATATTGGACATTATCAAAATGAGGGAAGAAACAGAAAATTTCTTCAGAAATATGGTGTCTCAAGGCAATCTTCCAGATTTTCTTGGTTTGTCCATTTAAATGATTAATTAGGGGGGAGTTATTTTTTGGGGGGGGCTTTAAGGGCTTTTTTTTGTTTTGTTTTGTTTTTTAAACAGTCTGTTCCCTCATGTCCCTAGGGGAGCGTTATTACTCCTAGTTCTTTTCTTCTTTTTATCATCTCATTTGTCCAGAAAAATCAACAACTTTGCACTGTAGAACAAGTCTAGAAAAATGCCATACCTGTGGCTTTGATGACTCAATATTATAACTTTTCACTTCCAGAATCAAATGGTCCCTTGTTGTGCTCTGTGATTCTCTACTGTGTCATTCTAAGCATGACTGTGCCATTCTATGCCACAAATGTCACTATGCCACATTTTCTGTCACCTTTCTCAGGATCTAATGATTTCTCAAATGATGATCCTACCTTAAAGTCAGAAAAAAACAAGGTTTTCAGGTAGGAATTCTATATGTCTCTGAGACTCAAATGGATATTAAAACCATACCTACCCATTTTTCCTATTCTCTCCTTTTAGAAAAGACAGGTACGTGTTTTTATTCAGAGATAATCATCTTCTCTTTATTCATAATCTTAATTTCTCTACTTCTTGCCATCCATCATTATCTCCTTTTCTCTTCTGTTATTTTTATATTTTCCTTTCTACCAATCCCTTCCTCTTTGTTATACACATGTTCATGCTCTAATTTCTTTTGTCTTCAAAGAATCCAATAATGATTTTTAGAAAATAACCAGACTTTTGCCATGCATCCCCTTTATCTTTGTTATCTCTCTTATTTGTCTTACAGGTTTGTTAATGGTTTCTCCAAGCCAGGTAATCACTTTGCCATAGCCTACTGACCTACAATCCAGCTTCCATTTCCTGCACACTAGGAAGGATGGTGCACATTGAACCACTCTGCACTGTGCTCAGTCCTCACTTCACTGAAGGTGTTTGCATAATTGAATCCTTTTATCTTTTCCATGATATTTCTTTTCCATTTTATTTTTCCTGCTCTTGATTTTTGGAGCCTTTCCAGTCAACCTCTTGGTCTTCTTTTCCTCCAATCAATCCTTAAATATGGGGTAAATTCTTTTTTCAATTGTCTTTTTCCACTTTATACTCTGTCCTCGAGTGACCTTATCTAGGCCAGTGACTTCAACTACCTATACTCTGATGCAGTGAAATTCTGTATCTCTATCTCAGATCTCTATTCTGAGTTCTAGAACAACATAACCTACTGCTTGTTGACCTTCACTTGTGAGTACCGTGGAATTTCTAAACTCCTTATGTATTCATTCATCTTCTTTCCTATGTACCTCTTTCTGTATCTTATTTTTGGTCCTCATTAAGAACATAACTATGAGCAAGGTGTGGTGGTGCATGCCTGTAATCCTGGCACTCAGGAGGCTGAGCCAGGAGGATTGCCACAAGTTAGAGGCCAGCCTGGGCTACATAGTGAGTTCAAGGCCAGCCTAAACTACATAGCAAGACCAACCAACAAACAAACAACAAAGAACATAGCAAAACATAGCAAAGAACATAGGTACGTATCTAGTTTCCCAAGCCAGAAACTGGAGAGCCTTCCTGGATTCTTGCAATTCATGCTCTCCTTGCCATAAGCAATTTATTATAAATTCTTCCCCCTAAATACCTTTGAAATCTTTTTACTTTTATTGAAATCTGTCTCTTCATTGTTATCACTGGTACTTGAATTTAGCATATCATCATTGTCTGGACCACTTTGAAAGCATCTCGACCACTTTGAAAGCATTCCATTAGTATTGGAATCAGGGAGATCAATTAAAAGCACTTGTAGTATTTATGCTCAAAATGAGTCTAAACTAGAATAATGGCTTGAAGATGGAGATTAGAGAAGCAATGGTGGGGTAAGCAGTTTGAGGGAAACGGAAGAGCATAAAATAATTGTGAAAAAGTAGAGGAGAAGCTGACAATGAAATGCAGGAGCTTTCCTAGGCAGCCAGAGACCCACTCAAGTAACTCCCACTCTAATGACCCTCTTCAGTACACAAGCAATGCCTTTAGCATCCATGATAAAGGTGAAAAGAAAGTGGGTATTTGGCTTTGTGGTGAGCTGAGATTTTTGTGGATGTTGAAGTACAGAAGAATTTACTTTGTACATAAGATAGACATAAATCTTTGGGGTCCAGAGGGTTACGGTAGTAGGCAGAATACTGTAATGCCTCCCTGAGATACCCAGGTCCTTATCTCTAGAACCTGAGAGTGTCATATTATATGGAAAAAGAGTTTACAAGTGATATCAAGTTAAGGAAACTGATTTTAGACTTCAGATCTTCAGAGCTCTAAGAGAATAAAATATGTGTTACATCAAGCCGCTGTGCTTGAGATAACTTGCTATAGTAGCAACAGAAAACTAATATAAGTTTGACTCATAAGTGAGATTTTGGTAGAGTGGCTTTAAGGAAAAGAGGCAGCACAGAAGGGAATAAGTAGAAGAGAGTAGAGTAGTTAGAGTGATCATTCAAAGCCTCAGCTTACTAGGACACAAGTGGAGATATACAGGGGCTCAAAGGGAGGAAGCAGAAAGCTCAGGAGATCAGCAAGCTCAGTGTAGGACTAGGAGATTTCTGTTTCAATTGAAGTAATTGAATAAATAATTTGTAAATTATATACACTTACCCAAGTTATAAAAAGCATATCAATATTGCTACAATATAAAGATCACTAGCAATGTGGCTGTAAATTCACAGAAAATGTTTGTTAGCATGTACAATCAGGAAATAATGGATTAAAACGCAAGTGTGTTAAAGTAGAAGGTTGTGTTCTCCTGCATATTGTGAATTTTTCCAGAGCAGTACCAGGAATTATCTCATATCCCTAAATACAGGTTGATACAAGTTGTAACAAAGTATTAAAAATGCTTCAGTAAAACTTGAGTAATATAATAACTGCCTCTGTATTGGGATAGGATGGAAAAACAAACAAGTAGCAAAGCTGAAAATTTCTTCTTTGACAGAAACTAAATAATGCGAAATTATGCTATATTTGTCAAAATTTTAAAAATTTAGAAGAAATTTACATTCACAAATTCACACACATGGTCAAATATGTGACTGGTAAAATGATCATAGTAAGACTGAGAAATGAAATGTTATAAAGGCAATTCATAATAATATTATTAACTATGGTGTATATGGATTTTATTATTTAGATACACTGAGAAAGGAAAACTAATGCTGTTTGGAAACTATTCACAAGGATAATCCTTCAAGGTATTAGTTATCTTGCCAGAAAAATGTCTATCTATACCAACACATATAGACAACAATTGTCTATCTGTTCCACACACTTGGCCATCAGGCCATATTATTATAGTATTCAAATTAGAGTCATAAGAGTAATAGGGCATTGTATTTGTATGACTTTTCCCTTTGTACTTACGATGTTATCTGTGAAAATTCCTCTTCCTTTATCACAACTGGATGACTTAATTTATAGAGAAAATGCTTGTCACTTTTTTCTGCTTCTCTTCACTCCTGTGGGTTATGTCTTATTGCTGTGAACTCCTTATAGGCCAACTATAAACTCATCCAAAGGAAAACATAGCCTTGTTGTTAGTTGGACTCTATGCTTTTGTTCTGTAAGCAATAAAACTATATGTCCCTGGCTAAATGTAAATAGATAAGGTTTAGTATTATCTTTTTAGAAATAAACTACCACGGTTAATTTTTCCACATTGAATCATTTAATGAATTTTTTTCCATGTGAAGGTTTTTAAACGCTAATGAAACATGTAAAGTGTGACGTTAAATAGCATAAGGGTCTAAGTAGCATTAACACAACAAGATTGAAAATTCTTTTCAAATTTCTGATTCCCATGATGCATTTAAAAGCCAGTATGAATTGTCTTGGGCATCAACTCATTTCAGTCATTCCAAGAATCATAGGAATAATAATGCTGATCAGTTCCATCAAGTGTGTATCACATATTAGAGCAGAAACTAGCAAACTATAGACTGAGGGCCAAACATGGCCTGATGCTGGCTTTTGGGGGCACGCTTGTTGGAGCACAGCCTCATCCAGGCACTTACAAGCTGGTTGCTTGAGTGCTACAGTATCTGAGTTCAGTAGTTGTGCCCGAGATCTCAGCTAGACATTTAGTACATTGTCCTTTTAGAGAAAGCTTGTTGACTCCTGAGAATCAAATATATTTATAATACTTACATCTTGAATATTTTGGGGGTAATTTTTATTTCAGATTTTCTCTTGCCTTCGTAAATCATTTAAAGGTCCTAAGGATTCCATTTTCAGAACACAGACTTCTTTTTTACTTTCTTGACAAGATAGCATTCTGGCTTTTGTTTCTAAAACAAAATGCCAATTATGTTTTCTTTCACTTTAGAAAGATTTTGTATAGCATGAATACAATACTTGCTTCTTGACATTTGAGTTATATTGAGCTTTTTTATCTTATGTGTGACTTCTGATTTTAGTTCAAACCCTTTGAGTTTCAAATTCATAAATCCCATGCTATGGATTTTTATTAATAATATTGATCCTTCTAATGCCACTTTTATGAATTACCTTTGGATTCCTCACTTCATTGTAATTTAAGCTAATTTACCTTATCTGCAAAAGGGGACTAATCACTGCTGTTCATCTCAGGGAGATAAAGCTCTTTGGGCTTCAGAGTTTGTGCTCTTGATTGCTGTACTGTTTAATTGAAAACATAATTGGCCAAATGATGATTAAAGATTCACTTGTTATTCAAAGGGTCACATATTTGATGGAACAAGAGTCCTGGCCATGTGCTTTTTGTATTGGAGCATGGATTGTCATTAGCTATGGTAGGAAGCAGAGACTGCTATATATCGGTCCATCTATCTACACACAACACATTTTGCATGTAATGAGGAAAATTGGGGTGAGAGTTCCTCTGGAAAGAGGAGGCAAAAGGAAAAAAGCCTCCTAAAAGAAAGAAATGAGCCATCCTATGGTGAGTATGTTGCTTTTTGCATTCCTGGAAAATGTACATTTTTCTGGACTTATGAGGAAGCACCCACATAGAACACAAATTCAGCAGATAAGACTATTGCAAATAGTCAATTAACTCTTCCTTCTCCAGGTAACATAAAATTTAGTGAATTATTTCCTATGAATGGTGATTTAAATTCTACATCATTTGAACCCTTATGTGTAGATGAGTTTGTGTTGAAACCTCTTTTTTTTAGAAGAGAGCAAATGAAAATTTAATTTTGTGAAATAAGGATGATAACGACAATGATAATATAAGTTAAATGCATTCAAATTCTCAGCTCTTTCCATTTCATTGGGTTTTGAGGAGATTTAGCAATAATGTCCCACTGGCAGAAGGCAAATAAACTGAGAAAGGATATGACACTACTTGTATAGATGATTTTGTAAGAATTAGGATACCTAGTTATATTTTCCAAGAAAAGGATTAATTAGGACTAAAGTTGCAAAGCTTCAATTTTACCAAGGACTAAATATGCAAAACCCAAAGAAGGCCTTGAGACACTTCTCCAAGATTGCTTGGAAATTCCAACTGCTTGTGAAGGGTAGATTTGAGAAGTTTAATTCTTTTTATATATTTTTTATGGGGAGGTTTTGAAATCATCCATTGAGATTGCTCTTCTACTCACGCCTCCCAACTTACCAACTATCAAGCACCAAACCAGATTATTAGAACTTTTACTCTTTCTGCAACTAACCCAAAAGATCTGGATTAGGAATTTATGTGTGTCATCTCATTAATTTTGTGTTATACTGAAATATCTCTTCTACTAAGATAAGTGGTAGGTGGTATTACTCATGCACCTACAATGTTCTCTGTCAATTTGCTAGGAATGGTTCCTGATGAGACAGGCTTTTGTAAGCACTTTATTATTCAATGAGCCTGTCTTCCTAGAAGCTCAACTTGCAACATGAGCAACTTTCCACCATTTGCAGAAGGCCCTTCAGCTCTGTCTCACTTGCTTTAGAAATTTTCACCTCTGGTGCCTTAATAAGACAAATTAAGAGCCAACCTGACTAGGTCTAAATAACTTGAACCATTCCTCAACCTGATCCTTATAAAATGGAAATTACAACAATAGCATTGACGTTATAGAGTGATAAAGTGAATGCATAATTTTAAAGGGCTTAGAAAAGTGTGGGGCACACAGTGCCATGTTGTGTACCTCCAGAGAGCCTCGATGTGTACCTCAATAGTAAAATCAAAGCATCTTCTGAAATGTGCAAAGTAGTGACTATTCAGAATTAAGCAATGGTATCAATACAAGTTATTATTATTAGGATGAATGCCAGTGTATATAGCTTAACTTTATTGTGGTCTTATTCTTTCATTCCTTTTTATATTCATTTACCCTTCTATCTTCCTTCAGTCTCCCTTAAAATCTCTTTGCAATGGATAGTCCAAGGTTTTGAGTTAGGTGGCTTCTTGTTCTATGTTGTCTTTATTCATATGTTACTCATTGTACTCGTGGTTATTTCATTCTCTAGCTATGCCTCAATGCTGACAATAATATTTTTCTGGGGCATATAAAACAATGGTATTATTCTTATTTTCTATGATGCGATAATACTAGTTTACTATGTGTGTATGTTTGATGAGTTAACTTGAGTCATGAGATTTCCTCAGAATATAAAAATGGGGGAACAATTTGTATTTTTCCAATTCTGTTTTAGATTATATGTTTTTCTTAAATGAGGATGTAGCCAATCAACCACAATTATCTGAGGACTCTTAATACTCAACATATAATCCCTCTTCCCATATTTTGTATGTACACTCCCAGACATATTTGTAGACATATTTTCAACCTCATCTTGATATTTCCAAGGTGAATAATTCCTTGAATAACCAAATTTATATCTTAAGATCCATGCTGTCCTTTCAGAGCACTACCCTGAGGCTGCTGTGTTCTTTATTTAGCTTTTGAGTTTTGTTAGTTTTAAAAAGAGGATGATTATTGAGACATAACCTTGAATGTAGCTCAGAGCATGTTTTTCTCAAGTTCTAATAGTGGTTCTGATCTTTAGTTTGTTATATCCTACAAAATACATTAAAAATCAAGCTTAGTTCACTTTTTTGTGATTTCAGGAATGTCTGTATATCAAGTTGCTCATGATAGGCTATTAGCTTCTCTGTCCAGATGAATGAGTACGAGTTGAGCAACAAGTCCAGATGTTCTTCCTGACTATATCATTGCTTTGTGAAAAGGGAAGCGTTGCTTAAAAGAAAGGCATACTGGATGCATAAACAGTCGAGAGACTGCACAATTAGAAAGCCATTTTTATTTATTTTAGCATACATATTAATGATATTCAGAAAGAGGTTGATGGCTCATAGGTAGTCATTATCAGTGTATCGAAAATGGGTACATTCCTATAGTGCTATGCACTTGACAAGATGCACACATTATCTCAATTTATTTTTACTGCAGTAGATGTACTTTGGTAAAATAAAAGCTTCAACATATTACTTTGGTTTTTGTATCCAATCTTCATTCTTTAAGAATTTGAATTTTATGCATATTTTAAAACGTGAATTTTATGCATTTGAGTGATTTCTCTTTATACCCTCCCTTACCAAACACTCTCCTGTTTATGTGTTTTAAAAATGACCCAAAAGTTTATGGGAAGAGGGCTGGAATTTGGCAACAAATCACTTTTATTAAGTATCTCTTCATCAATGGTCATTAGTTACATATTTGTGCATAATTTTATACTAGGGTTTTCAAGTTTAAAGTGTTGTGGGAAAGTATACTTACTTGGGCTCATGCAATCAACTATTACAAATTTCCAAATATTGGAAGAGTACAAATCTCCTGTCTCTTAAAGGAGTTGGTAAAATTATTCTGTATTTTATCTTTATCTTTATCTTTAACCCAATGAATCTTTCCCAGATTTTTCTTACTGAAACACTTAGGCAATGAAATACATTATACTCCCAATACTAGAGCTATCCTTTGGGACAAGATTGCCATTGCTATGGTCCAAATGTTGGTGCTGTCCCAATAATGATACATTGAAAGCCAAACATCAATATAGTGGCTTAGGATCCTGATGTGGCCTTTGGAAGGTGACTAGATTTTGACGGTAGAATCCTCCTTAATTTACACTCTTCTAAAAGAAACTTAAGCAAGTTCTTTTGCCCCTTCTGCCAGTGAAAAGTTGCCACCTCGAACCAGGAGTAGGCCCTTACCAGACATTGAATCTTCTGGTCTTGAGCTTGGGCTTTCAGCCTTCAGAGCAGTGAGAAAAAAATTTTTTGCTGTGTCTAAGCTACTTAAGATATGATGTTTTGTTTTAACATCCCAAACACATTACAGCAACCATATGCATCATGTTGAAATGTGTAAGACATTAAGAAGGGTGGATCTATATTTTGTATTTAGAGTCAAACCGAATAAGAAAAAAATTAAGTACTGAGAAGCAAGATTGAGAGCAAAGTGATGGAAGGTAGAATACTCAGTCATTAGTTCCTGTGTATTTAGTTAGAGTGGGTTTTTTTAGTAGGCCAATAAATAAATGTTATTGAGTATGCATTTAGACGTAGAACTGTATCATGTAGACATTAGTCCTATGCATAAGTAATCTTTAGGGAGCTTATAAACTGGTCAAAGTTAAAGTTTCTGTCAGGTTTAGTTTCATATATAAGCTTGTGGATCCACCTTCTATCAACAACAGGTTTCATGTGATTCCCAACTCATGTACTCCTCTGTGTCCTGCTCCCTGAATTATCCTCTCTTGAGGAAGGAAATTGTTATACAGCCTGAGATCTACTTTCTCCAGCTTACCATCTTACATATTTGTTAGTACATTTATGCTTTACTGTATGCCCCAGCTTTAACACACAGGTTTCTCTCATAGTTTGTATTCTTCAATTCTTTTTTTTTTTTTTTGCTTAAATTCTTTTATTGGTACATTTTAGGTACACAATACATTCACATTTATCAATGGGTGCTTTTACCTGTACATGATGTATCTTGGTTCTTATTTTTACCTCATTACCTGTGCACCATTCACCCCCTCCACACTTCCCTGTTTACATAGACTTTGTTTCCATTTTTTTCTTTTCGCATACTTTTTCCTTTCCCCTTTCCCTCCTACTTCCCCTACCACTTTGGACCTTTTCTTTCTTTTTCAAATTATCAATTACTCATTTTAATTGTCTTAATCCTTATTTACATTTTCAGTTTCTAACACTACAAAAACTATTCAGAATTTACACATGTGTGTCCTATTTATTTCACTAAAGAGTATGGCCCCAATATGCATCCATTTAACTATAAATGTCTCTAGTTTCTCACTCTTTATGGCTGAGTAGTACTCCATTTTATAAAAAAACCCACATCTTCTTTATCCAGTTTCCAGTTGATGGGCACTTGGGCTGTTTCCAAGCTTTAGCTATTACGAGCTGTGTCCCTATAAACATGGGTGCACATATATCGGTGTGGTATGATTCTTTTAATTCTTTAGGGAAGATACCCAGCAGGGGAATAGCTGGGTAAAATGGGATCTCTAGCCCTAGTTCTTTGAGGTATCTCCATACTGATTTCCACAGTGGTTGCACCAGTCTGCATTCCCACCAACAATGGAGAAGGGTTCCATTCTCCCCACAACCCTGCCAGCATTTGTTACTGGTTGATTTCTTGATAGCAGCCATTCTTTCTGGGGTGAGGTGGAATCTCAGTGTTGTTTTCATCTGCATCTCTTGAATGACCAGTGATGCTGAACATTTTTTCATATATTTATTTGCTGCTTTTACTTCTTTGTCTGAGAAATGTCTGTTTATTTCAGATGCCCATTTTTGAATTGGGTCTTTGAATTTGGGGGACCTGATTTTTTTTCAGTTCTTTATATATTCTAGATATTAGTCCTTTGTCTGAGTTACAGCTGCTAAAAATTTTTCCCACTTTGTAGGTTGTCTGTTAGCTCTGTTGGTGGTTTCTTTTGCAGTGCTAAAGCTTTTTAATAAGATGAGATCCCAGTTGTTGATTCTTTGTGCTAGCTCCCGTGCTACTCAGGTTTTGTTCATAAAGTCTTTTCCTATGCCAATGTCTTCAAGAGTTCTACCTAGCTTATCTTCCAGGAAGTTTAGTGTTTCTGTTTTAATATTTAGATCTTTAATCCACTTCGATCTTAGTTTAGTGCATGGTGATAGGTATGGGTCTAGTTTTAATCTTTGACAGGCTGAAATCCCTTTTTTCCAACACCATTTATTAAATAAGCTATCTTTCCTCCAATGAGAGTGGTTGACTCTTATGTCAAATATGAGGTGGCTGAGTATGTCTGGAGTTGCTTCTGCATCTTCTAATCTATTCCACTGATCCTCAGTTCTTTTCTTTTGCCAGTATCATGCTATTTTTATCACAGTAGCTGTGTAGTACAGTTTCAAGTTGGGGATTGTGATACCCCCTGGCATGTCTCTTTGCTTAGAATTGCTTTTGCTATTCTAGGTCTCTTCTGGTTCCAAATGAAGTTTTGGATTGTTTTCTCTAGTTCTGTGAAATACATGATTTCAATCAGCGTTTGATTAAATCTATATAGTAGTTTTGGAAGTATGGCCATTTTCACTATATTGGTTCTTCACACCCAGGAGCAAGGGATGTCTTTGCATTTTCTTGTATCCTCTTCAATCTCTTTTTTGAGTGCTGTAGTTTTCAGTTTTGCTTCCTTTGTTAGATTGATTCCTAGATATTTCACTTTTTTTGGATGCTATTGTACAAGTAATTGTTTCCCTAATTTCTCTCTCAGTGAGTCTGTTATTTGTGTATATGAAGACTATTGTTTTTTGAGCGTTGACCTTGTATCCAGCTACTCTGGTGAATTTGTCAATTAAGTCCAGAAGTCTTTTGGCGGACTTTTTTGGGTCTTCTATGTAAAGTATCATATCATTAGCAAATAATGACAGTTTAACTTCTTCCTTACCTATCTTTATTCCTTTTATTTCTTTCTCTTTGCTAATTCCTGTGGCAAAAGTTTCCAGAAATATATTGAACAGTAGTGGTTATGTGGGCATCCTTGTCTTGTTCCTGATTGTAGTGTGAAAATTTTCAGTTTTTGACCATTTAGTATGTTGTTGGTTTTTGGTTTTTCATAGATAGCCTTAATCAGGTTGAGATAAAGACCTTCTATTCCAATTTTCTGTAGGATTTTTATCATAAATGGGTTTGGATATTGTCAAATGCCTTTTCTGCATTTATTGAGATGATCATATGGTTTTTGTCCTTGACTGTCTTAATATAGTGTTTTACACTTATTGATTTATGTATGTTGAACCATCCTTGCATCCCTGGGATAAATCTGACTTGGTCAGGGTGTATGATCTTGATGATGCTCTGTATTCTGTTTGCCAGTATCTTGTTGAGGATTTTTGCATCTATGTTCATTAGGGAGATTGGCCTGTAGTCATCTTTTTGGGTTGGGTCTTTCCCTGGTTTTGGAATCAAAGTAACACTTGGTTCCAGGAATGAATTTGGAAGCCTTGCTTCCCTTTTAATTTCCTTGATGAGTTTAAAGCATAATGGTGATAGTTCTTCTTTAAATGTCTTGCAGAATTCAGCAGTGAAGCCTTCAGGATCTGGACTTTTCTCTGTTGGTAAATTTTTTATTACATTTTCAAGTTCATGCATTGCAATTGGAGTGTTTAGAATTTCTATATCTTCTTCATTTAACTTTGGAAATTCGTATGTATCTGGGAATCTGTCCATTTCTTCTGTGTTTTCCATTTTATTAGAGTACAAGTTCTCAAAGTAGGTGCTGATGAGCCTCTGGATTTCTGTTGGATCTCTTGTGCCTTCACATTTTTCATTCTTAATTTCATGGATTTGAGCCTTTTCTTTCCTTTTTTTGATAAGGTTGGCTAAAGGTTTATCGATTTTATTTATTATTTTGAAAAACCAACTCTTTAATTCATTGATTTTTTGTATTGTTCTCTTAGTCTCCATTGCATTGATTTCTGCTCTGATCTTTATAATTTCCTCTGTTGTACTAGCTTTGGATTTGATATGCTCTTCTTTTTCTAGGAGCTTGAGGTTCTGCGTTAGGTTATTTATCTGAGTTCTCTCTGTTTTCCTAATATGGACATTCACTGCTATGAATTTCCCTCATGAAACTGCTTTCATTGTGTCCCATAGATTCCTATATTTTGTACTGACATCATTTACTTGTAGAAACTGTTTAATTTCTTCTTTAATTTCCTCTGTAACCCATTGGTTGTTCAGGAGGGTGCTATTCAGTTTCCATGTGTTTGTGGTAGTTTTGTGGTTTCTTATGTTATTGATCTCCAATTTTATTGCACTATGGTCTGATAATATATAGGGGTTTACTTCAATTCTTTTACAGTTACTTAGACATATTCTATGAGCTAGCATGTGGTCTACTCTGGAGAATGACCTGTGTGCAGCTGAAAAGAATGTGTCTTCTGATCTTGTGGGGTAGAACACTCTGTAAACATCTATTAAGTCCATGTGTTTAATAACTTGGTTCAGTTCTAGAATTTCCTTGTTAATTTTTTTATCTAGATCATCTGTCTATTTGTGCTAGTGGGGTACTGAGGTTCCCCACTGCAATTGTGTTAGTGCTTATTTAGTTTTTCATGTCCATTAACATTTGTTCTGTATAGTTGGGGGCATTCGTATTTGGTGCATATATATTTATGATTGTCATCTCTTCCTCTTGGATTGTTCCCTTCACAAGGATGTAGTGACCATCTTTTTCTCTCTTAATTAGTTTTGGTTTGAAATCTACTTTTTCTGCAAATAAGATTGCTACCCTTGCCTTTTTCTGGGTTCCTCTCACATTGAGAACTGTTTCCCATCCTTTTACTTTCAGTCTATGAATTTCTCTTTGAGTTAGGTGTGTTTCTTGTACACAGTATATTGTGGATTTTGCTTCTTAATGCATTCTGCCAGTCTATTTCTTTTGATTGGTGAATTGAGACCATTAATATTGATGGTTATAATTGATAGATATTGATTCTTCCTTGTCATTATGTTTTACAATTGTAGGTTCTTCTATTTCTTTTTCCCCCTTTCCCTTTAGTTTCTTACCTTGTCCGGTGGCTTCCCTCTGTTGGGCCTCATGGAGTTGAGACCTTCATTGCTTTTTTCTAGGATATTGTTTTGAATTGTTTGTAGTGCTGGTTTGATGTTCATGAAATTTCTCAGGTGTTCTTTGTCATGGAAATATCTAAGTTCCCCATCAAATTTGAAAGATAATTTTGCAGGATACAACAATCTAGGTTGGAAGTTATTTTCTTTTAGGGCTTGAAATACTTCACTCCAGGCTCTCCTTGACTTGAGGGTTTGTGATTAGAAGTCTGCTGTGATGCTGATGGGCTTTCCTTTGTAGGTGGTTTGTTTCTTTTCTCTAAGTACTTGTAGAATTTTGTTCTTCTGTTGGGTTTCTGGGATCTTGACTATTATATGTCTAGATATAGATTTTTTTTTGATCATGGCTAGTTGGAGTTCTATATGCCTCACTTATCTGTATGTCCGATTCTCTACCTCTTTCTGGGAAGTTTTCCACTATTACTTCTGTGAACACATTTTTTATGTAATTTTTACTTTCTCCTGTTTCTTCATGAACTCCTATCAGTCTTATGTTATTCTTCTTTGCATCATCTAGCAGCTGCTGGATTGATTTCTTGTGGTCCCTTATTATTTTAAAGAAGACTCTGTTTTCATGGTCCTTAACCATGATCCTGTCTTCTATATCTGATATTATTTCTTCAGATTCCCTTAATCTGCTGTGGATACTTTCAATGGAGTTTTTAGTGTCCTGAATAACTGTTTGAATCTGTTTCATGAATTCCATTTCTTTCTTATGTTGGGCAATCATGGTTTCCATTTGTTTCTTATGCTGGGCATTCCTGGCTTCCAGCATGTTTCTGAGCTCATCTATCTGTTTCTGTTCTAGATCCTCTAATCCTGTCTTTCACTCTGCTCACCATCTCTGTAGATATCTGGGAGATTATTTCTGCTTTGAATTTTTCTAGAGCCTCATTCATCTGTTTTGTTACTTCCTGTGCTATCAGTTCAGGGTGTCTAGGTGGTTGGCTATCCGACTTTTCCACCTCATTTTCCCGGAGTTTAACCTTGGTGGGGTGGAAGTCTGAGTTTGTGCCTTGCTTAAACGTCTTCTCATTTTTGTTTTTGGTACTGTCCTTGGTTTAACTCCTGGGTTGATATTTTGAAATTTCTTATTGTAAGTATCTTTGTTGCTTGTAATTAGAACCCTTATGGGATGATTGCTTCTCAGAGGTGTCTTCCAGATATAGCTGGTCTTTAGGTTTTGAGTCTCTAATGACTTTAGGGCGATCTCATTTTCATTATACCAGGAAGGACCACTGACTAGATCAATAACAACACCTTGGTCCAAGTGATACAATCAGTAACACCATAGTATCAAGTACATCTTAGAAAATGACATTTTGTGGTAGTTATTAATCTATCAATTTTAACTGTGTGAATTAAATCAAAATCGAGGACCAACCCAACATATGTTTATAGTGAGTAAACTCTTCAATATAACAACTTTACCCTTCAGGATGGGGAGTTAGAAGGAATTGGGGAAGGAGGGATAGATAGGTAGAAGGATAGGGGAAGGTTAGCAGTGAGGCCAGAGGACACAGGCGAGAGAAGGAAAAAGAAAATAATAGAAAAATAAAGAAGAAATCTGAATGAGGGCCAGAACAGGAACAAAAAGAGAGATGAATAATGTGGGACAGCAACAACATGAAAGAGAGAGAGAAAGGAAAGAGAAAAGAAAGAAGAAAAAAAGAGAAAAACAAAAATTTGCAAAGAGTCCGAAAAAAAATTAAAGATAAGAGGAGAAAAAACAAACCAATAATGCTAATTTTGGAAATAAACAATAAAAATGAAAATGAAGGGCCTCCTTCAGGGTATGTCTCTGCTGTCACAATAGACAACCTGGATAGCAGTGTGCAGATATAAGTCAATGAGTCTCAGCAAACCAGTCGCAGACCTGTGAGATTCAGGCAGATTTCTGGCAGCAGGTCCCTAGTTGAGCTCCCTGTCCTCCTGTATGTTTGAACTCTGCAGGGTTGTACTGCAGGTTCCATCTGCCCTTCCCCCTGAAGATAGTCCCGTTTCTGATGGGAGGCGATGATCCCTCCAACTTACCCAGTACAGTGGTCTGGTAGTCTGGTAGTCTGGTGTCCCCTGTTCTTTGTAGAGTGGAACCAGGTAGCAGTACAGCCAAGAAGCCAGAGGAGCCGGGGCGTGGGGTCGGGGGTGGGAATCCTGCAGGTGCCCGTGCGGCTCAGTGGATCACTGCTGGGAGCGGGCTGGATGGGGCAGGTTCCCTGTGCCCGGGGACCCCTCTGCAGCTCTGCCTGTTTTTTAAAATAAAGTTTTATTGAAACAGCCACAACATATTTTTTTACATAATGTGTATGGTTGCTATTGAACTAAAATAACACTGTTGAGTAGTTGAAATAGACTATATGATCTGGAATGCCTAAATATTTACTATTTGGTACTTTATTATGCCAAAACCTATAATACATAATAACAAGTTGGAAAAAGGACTATGGAATAGTTTAAAAGGTCTGGCACTTTATAGGGACAAGTTACCATAATAAGTAATAAAAGATGGAAAAAGTACTATGTAGTAGTTAAAATGTGGGAGATAATTTTTACTGTGAGATCAGGATAATGAGATGCATTAATGTTAATGGATTGATTTCTGTGATACAACTCTCAGAGAAGACTTATTTCTGATCAGAGAGAGTTATGCCAAAGTATCTTCCAGAGCATAAATTAAAGATGAGGTCTATTTTAGTAAATAATGCCAAACATCATGTTTTACAACACAAATCATTATTTTTTTGTCTTTTTTGTGTGTGTACCAGGGAAGCAAGCGGTGAAACCACTGAGCTAAATCCCCGGCAAATCATTATTTTTTTTGAAATAAGTCAATTAATAATATTGTAGAATGTAATTTTTCTGTAATGCAAAATAGAAATGCTGTGATCTTAGTATAGGTTGACACTGTAGCCCACATGTAATATTATCATATATGTTTAATTAAACTTTGTTTAAAAATGACATAAGAATAGAGACCATAAAAAATCAAATACATAGCAATGACTAATGCATAGCACTTCAATTATTTTAACTGTTACTGGACTATTTAAATTTTTAAGTTTCTTTTTAACTTTTATTAAAATATATTTTCTAGGAATTTGTTGGTTGAGTTTAAATATTCAAAAGTATTGGTAAAATGTTTATATTATTTTCTTATTGTTTTGATCTGTGCAATTTCTCAGTGTATCTCATTTTTAATTCTTGATATTGGCCATTTGTGACTACTTTTTGTTTTACTCAGTGATTCTGGTCAGAAGTTAGGCAACTTTTATTTCATTGTTGGATTCATTGCTAATTTCTATGGAATACTTTCATTCTTGTTATGCTCATCAACTTTTCATTACTGTGAAAAAAATTTCTGAGGTCAGTTTAAAGGAAGAGAGATTTATTTTGGCTCACAGTTTCACTCCGTGGTTGCCCAGCTCCATTGCTCCCAGCAGTGGAGCAATGGTGAGGCAGAAACATCATGGTGCAAGGGGGAGGCAGAGGAAAACTCCTCACCTCAAGGCAGCCCAAAAAGCAGAGAGAAAGGGAAAGAACCTTAGAGGTAGGGGCAGGGACAAGATATACTCTTTAAAGGCATGACCCAAAGACCTACTTCTTCCAACAGGGCCCCACCTCCTAATAGCTCCTTGAGATATCAATGCATCAATGGATGAATCCCTTTATGAGGTTAACATGCAGGTGATCCAATCTCCTCTGTAGGCTCCACCTCTGAACATTACCACACTGGGGATCAAGCCTGCTATACACCAATTTTTAGGGATGGCTTCACATTTGAAATACAACACTTATGTCTCAATTTTATTTTTATCTTTAGTATTTCTTCTTTCTTTTCACCTGTTTTTCTAATATCTGAGAATATTAGCTCATTAATCTTCAGATTTTCTTCTTTTATGATTTGTGCACAAAATGCTATAATTCAGTTTTTAATATTGCTGAAGCTGCTTCTTACATTTGGATATGTAGTAATTTCATTGCCATTTATTTCAAAATGTATACTAATTTACATTCTGATTTATTTTTTATCTATGGCTTATTTAGGAGAGTGGTTATTAATTTCCAAGCATATAGAAATACATAATTATTTTAATTATTAATTTATGGTTTGATTGAATTGTGTTTGAAGATTATATAGTTTGACTTCAACCATTTGACTCTTTTTTTGTAATGGATCAAGATAATTCCAACATTTGTGAATGCTTTCTACATACTTACTTTAAGAGAGCATATTTTTTTTTGGTTGTAGGATTTTATATATGTCCAGAGCTCATGTTATTCAGTTTGATAAGATCTTATAATTTTTGTCTTTAACTGTAACATTTAGCTTATTTATGTTTAACATTGTTTATCACTAATATATGTAGGTTTATATCTGCTATTTATCTGTGTTGTCTTACCTTTTCCATATTTTTCTTTCCAACTTTACCTCCTTTTGGGCAAATTCAGGTTTTTGTTTCACTGATTTACAGGTTATACTTATTTGTGTTTATTCTTATAATTAAGGCATGCATTTTTAACTTGTGAAAATTTTAAGTTAATCATTACCTTCATCTTTCATGCTAACATGTCAGGGTCCTTTCATCTAACTTTGTTCATGCTTCTCCTGATTTATTATCATGTATCTTACTTCTGTTTATATATTTTAAATTGCAAAATATTTTTTTCTTTTAGCATTTAGAATTACCCTAATGTATTCCTCTATCTCTGCTATTTCTTTGTCATCATGTCCTATTCCTTCCATCTAAAATCTAACCTAAATCCAATCTAAAAATCACTTTTCTTCTGCTAATATATATATATATATATATATATATATATATATATATATATCCTTCTTACAACCTTTACTATGGGTTGCTCATGCTAAACTCTGCCATCTTTGGAAAGAAGGGCTATCTAAAAATATCTTTAAAATCTCTCTTATTCTTCACAGCTATTTTTGGTGGGTAGAAAATTCTGATTCGTCAGTTACTGCTTTAAGTGCATTAAAAATATCATTCTATTGACTTCTGGCAGTTTTGTTATTTAAATATCAGTTGTCCATCTGACTCATTTTACACATCAATGTGTCTCTATTATTATTTTTCAGATATGTATTATAAAGTGCTTCTAATACTTTTTATCTTTTTATATTTAATGTTTTTTTGTTGTGACAAGGTGTGATTTGCTTCATTTACCTTGTTTCAGAAACCTTCTGCTCCTGATTCCATTGTTATTATTATGATTATTCTCTGTCATGATATCTAGGAAATTCTTGGGCATTATATTTTCAAATATTGTCTCTGCTTCATTTTATTTCCCATCATCCTCTGTGATTTGAAATAAATTTATGACAGACTTTTTTACTCCATTTTTGTCTCTTGGTTTTTTAATATCTTTTCCTTTCTTTTCTAAATTCTAGTTATTTCAGACCAATGTGCCAGTTCTCTAATTCTGACTTCAGCTATGTCTAATCTTCAGTTAAACTCATTTTTGAGTTTTAAATTTTAATTTATTTTTCATTTCTTGATTTTATTCTTTTCCATATCTATCTTTTAAAACTGTTTTTAGCAGATATTCATCTTTGATCTCTAAACATAGAAAACACAGTTTTAAACAGTTATTTACATTTTTTGTCTTATTTTGATAATTCATTTGTTTTTGTGAGTGGGTTAGTTTGTTTTCTCTCATGGATTTGTCTTGATGGCTGCCTAATTGCTATATGTACTTACTTTATTATTTATGGATTAATTTCTTATTAACCATGAGCATTATTTCAGCAATAAAATTAAATGCTGTTTCCAAGTTTCCATTATTTTCAGTCAGGTGCCTACATTTGATGACATGAGATTTTCTTTTTTGCATTTGAGGAAAGGTGATATTTGTGTTCCATGTCTTCTGATGGCCAGATTACAGTTACTCAGTCATGGCTGCCCTCTCCTAGATAAAGCTAAGCCAGCTTTCCCAAAAGGTAGGAAGTTGAGGTCTTTACTTCTGGTTAATTTTTACTTCCCGGATGCAGTTCTGTGAAGAAGCAGCACTGTACTGTACATGGGAGAATCTCCTCATCACAATTGGGCAGATCCTGGCTTTTGACCACCCTGTGCAACTAGACAGAGTAGGAGGCTAGAGTTTGCTGAATTCCACAAATACTTTAAGGCAATGGTGCCTTTACTCAACTCTCTGGTTAGCAGTCTTAGATTTGGGTCTGCTACTTCTGTTGTAATTAATCATGCTTTGATACATCTAAGATGATTTACAAATGTATTACTCTTTTCACCATTTTTGGTTGTTTCTTTGGAACAAGGCCAATGGACAGTCATAATAACCTAGATCACTGTATTCTAGAAACTGCTATCTTCTGGTTCTTATTTTGTGTTCATATTTTGTTTTTGTATGATCTATTTTTCTATATAAATAAATGGTAGTTTTATTTTTTCCAGAGCTACATAAGACAGACTCTATTATGCAGATCTAGTGGTTATGATACAAGTTAGAATGCTTGAGCTCACCTTAGAAGTGTTATCTGTTCATTCCACAACTCAGTTATCTTTTCTTTTGTCAAATAGAAATAAGAAGAGTTTCTATCTCAGAGTTGTGAAAATCAAATTAGTTAATTTATGGATGTGTTTAGCACTAAGCCTGACATTTGGTAAGAGATGCACAAATATTTCAAGGGCACAGAACTTTTCAGTGTACAATGGGAGTTGAGTGAAAATAGAGATATGCCTGAGAGAGATGAATACATTGACTACTTTCCCTTGAGCTGATCAGTTTTAGGGAGTGAAATAGAGCAGGACTGTAAGGCACTGGGTGGATAAGTGGTGGGAATGAGAGAGAAGTTGGGACAAAGGCACAGTGAAGCTGTCCTTAGCCCAGTTTGCATTTGGCCCAGGGCAGCCACGTGTGTTTTTTTTCTAACTGCTCTGCCCTTCAGCTGCCTAGACCTAGTTCTCCTTTCTAGAAGCCAATGAGTATACACACTGATTTTTCTTTTAACCAAGGAATATATTAAGTAAGGTTGAACATGAATTGTTATTGTGCCACAAGGGGAAAAAAACTGATTCAATTTGAATCTCAAGTGTATTCCTACATTGAATAATAATGACATTATCATTTAATTATTTAGACATTAGCTTTATTCACATGTGTAGTTTGAGAACATTTAGGAAAAAAACCCTAGAACGAACAATATTATTTTTTTATTGTAGAACCCCACTGTTAAATATCTCACAGGCTAATGTTTAATCGCATTCTTAGTCTTGCACAGTTCTTGATAATAATTAACCTGAAATAACTACTTCCATACGTGAGTTGGGGACATATTTTCTTGTATTGTTTCAATTTCCTTCTCAGGAAGTTAAATGGTTAAACCTTGAAAATCTAAATTGTCCATGAATAACCCATAAGAGAAAAAACTCATGGAAGATGGAAATTGGAAGGGTTTTACATAGTTGCTAATATGAATACAAACATTTATTAAATGTTTAAAGACTATATTTAAATGAATATTTCTTTTAAATATTGTACAACTATAATATTTGCAAGTTTAAAAGTCTTGTACTTCACTGTATGGGATATTTCTCTCGTTTCTGTTGAATTAAGTAAAAAAATCTAATTATAGAGTATTCTCATTAAAGGAAACAAGTGAGCCAAGACGACGTTCTATAATGCAAAAGTTAAACACACATACATATATTTTCCTTTTCTTTCTTTTTTCTTTTTTTTCACATATTTTCAAGTACTTTATGGAAGTGTGATTGACATGTAAAAATGTGTGCATGTTTAATATATGAAAGTGTATGAGCTTGTCAATAAGTATTGATGCATTAACTCGTCACCACCATTAAGGGCAAAGAAATATCTATCACTTCCCAAAATTTATTTCTTTCCTCTTTTTTTATTATTTCCATCATCATCATCATTATTTATTAATACCCACTACTGCTATTTCTTGTGATAAAACAATTCGCATATGATTTACTGACAGGAAATTTTAAATTTCCCCTACAGTACTGTTAGGTTTAGACCCTGTGCCATATATATAGTAGGTCATCAGAATTTACTTATCTTGAATAAGTGAAACTTTGCATCCTTTGTCCATTATAGCCACATTTTCCCTAGTCTTATCCCCTGGAAATTACCATTCTATTATTTTTCCCTATGAGTTTGACTATTTTAGATTCTACATATAAGTGAGATACTACAGATTTATCTTTTGTGTTTGGCTTATTTCATATAATATATACTTCAGGTCAATCCATGTTGTGAATGGCACTGGGTTGTAAATGGCAGGATTCCATGGAAACAGCCCAAATACCCATCAACTGGTGACTGGAGAGAGAAGGTGAGCCAATCCCAGCACCCAGAGGAGGCTCCCCTGCCACCATTCCACACTCCTAGGGAAAAGAAGGTGAGCCAGTCCAAGCACCCGGAAGGAGGCTCCCCCATCGCCATTCCATGCTCCTAGGGAAGAGAAGGTGAGCCGCACATACACCAGAAGCACCCTCCCCGCCCCTGGGGAAATGAGAAGACATGTAAACAAGCCTCAAAAACAGACCTCAAGATCACCTACAGCAAACCCAAAGGGAAACAAGGTGGAACAATCTTATACTCAACCACCTGGACTCTCTGAACCAGCAACAAAAGAGGATCTGGGAAAAATGAAATCAGAAATAATTTCCCAGATAACAGCAAAGATTGAGCTCATAGTGTAAGACATGATTAATAAATCTAGAGAGGACACAGATTAAAAAAAACAGAGAATCTGAGGAACATGATGGAATCCCAACATAGGAAACAAATGGAATCCATAAAACAGATACAAACAGATTCGCAGGAGATTAAAAATTCCATCAAAAGTCTGTGCAGCAGAATGAACCAATGTGAGGATAGAATTACACATATAGAAGATAAGATTGCAATTAGTGATCAGGAAAAGAAAAATTGCTTTAGAATTGTAAGGGACCATGAGAAAGCAATCCAGCAGCTGCTAGATGATGCAAAGAAGAATAGCATGAGACTGATTGGAGTCAATGAAGAAAGAGGTAAGAATGCAGACAAAATAAAAAACTGTTTGCAGAAGTGATGGCAGAAAACTTCCCAAGGAGGGGAAAAGAACTTGACATACAGATCAGTGAGGCATATAGGACTCCAGCTAGCCTTGATCAAAAAAAATCTACACATAGGCATATAATAGTTAGGATTCCAGAAATCCAACAGAAGGACAAAATTCTACAAGCACTGAGATAAAAGAAACAAATCACATGCAAAGGAAAGTGCATCAGAATCACAGCAGACTTCTCAATGCAAACCTTCAAGGCAAGAGGAGCTTGGAGTGATGTATTTCAAGCCCTAAAGGAAAACAGCCTCCAACCCAGATTGATGTACCCTGCAAAACTATCTTTCAAAACTGATGGAGAAATAAGATACTTTCATGATAAAGAGCACCTTAGGAACTTCATGAATACCAAACCAGCACTCCAAAAAATCTTAGACAATATCCTAGAAAAAGACAATAAGGATCACAACCCCAGGAAGCCCAACAGAATGAATCTATTGGACGTGACAAATTAAATGTAAAGGGGGAGAATCCAACGAAAAGAAAAAAACATCACAAGACTTTTAAAACTTTTAACTTCATCTCCCTAATGAGTGTATAATTCAATCTTGTTATTGTACTAATTAGTATTTTTTTGACTATAGTGTTGCACACCTTTCCTTGTGCTGTACTGTCTATTTATCATCTTCTTATGTCTACTTTTTAATTGGGTTGTCTATTTTTTGTTGTTGTTGTTAAATTCTTCTATTGGTACATTTTAGGTATACAACACAATTACATTTCTCATTGGCAAATGTACCTTTACATAATGCATCTTGGTTCTTGTTTTTTCCCCATTCCTAGCCATCCCTTCACCCCCTCCACCCTTCCCTATTTACAAAGACTTTATTTCCATTTTTTCCATTTCTCATCATTTTTTCTTTCCCTTCTATCCTTTCCCCTGCCCTTCCCACTACCCCTACCCCTTTGAACCTTTCCTTCCTATTTTGCATTATCAATTATGCATTCTAATCATTGGTACATTTTAGGTATATAATATATGACATTCATCATTGGAAATTTGCATCTTTGCATAATCTCTCTTGGTTATTTTTCACCCTTGCCCAGCCCTCCCTTCAACCCCTCCAGTCCTCCCTATTTACAAAGATTTTGTTTCTATTTTTCCATTTTCTCATATTAATCCTATTCCCTTCTATCCTTTCCCCTAGCCCTCCCACTTCCTTCCCCTTTGCCCTTTTCTTCCTATTTCACATTACCTATTATACATTTTAGTCCTTATTTACACTTTCAGTTTCTCACATCAGAGAAACTATTCGGTTTATACATGTGTGTCCTATTTATTTCACTTAAGAGTATCACCTCAATGTGCATCCACTTAACTATAAATGTCTCTAATTTCTCATTTTTTATAGCTGAGTAGTACTCCATTTTATATACACATATAAAAATTTTCTTTATCCAGTCTCCAGTTGATGAGCATTTGGGCTGTTCCCAAGTTTTAGCTATCACAAACTGTGCTGCTATGAACATGGGTGCACATATATCACTGTGGTATGATTCTTTTAATACTTTGGGGAAGATCCCCAGCAGTGGAATAGCAGGGTCAGATGGGATTTCCAGTCCTAGTTCTTTGATGTATCTCCATACTGATTTCCACAGCGGTTGCACCAGTCTACACTCCCACCAGCAGTGGAGCAGGGTTCCTCTTTCCCCACAGCCCCGCCAGTATTTGTTATTGGTTGATTTCATGAGAGCAGCCATTCTTTCTGGAGTGAAGTGGAATCTCAGTGTTGTTTTCATTTGCATCTCTTGAATGACCAGTGATGTTGAACATTGTTTCATGTATTTATTTACTATTTCTGCTTATTTGTCTGAGAAGTGTCTGTTCATTTCAGATGCCCATTTTCAGATTGGGTCTTTAAATTTGGGAGGTCTGATCTTTTTAAGTTCTTTATAGATTTGAGATAGTAGGCCTTTGTCTGAGGAAAAGCAGGTGAAGATTTTTTCCCACATTGTGGATTGCCTCTTCACACTGTTGGTGATTTCTCTTGCTTTGCAGAAGCTTTTCAAGAAGGAGAGATCCCACTTGTTGACTGTTTGTGCTAGTTCATGGGCAACTGAGGTTTTGTTCATAAAATCTTTTCCTACATTGATGTCTTCAAGAGTTCTACCTAACCTCTGTTCCAACTGGTTCAGAGTTTCTATTTCAATATTTAGATCTTTAATCCATTTCAATTTTAGTTTAGTTCATGGCAAGAGATATAGGTCTAGTTTTAATCTTTGGCAACTTGAAATCCAATTTTTCCAGCACCATTTATTAAAGAGGCTATCTTTTCTCCAGTGAGGGTTTTTGCCTCCTTTATCGAAGATGAGATGGCTGAGTGTGTCTGGTGTTGTTTCTGCATCTTCTAATCTGTTCCACTGCTCCTCGGGTCTATTTCTTTGCCAGTACCATGCTGTTTTTATCACAGTAGCTTTGTAGTATAGTTGCAGGTTGAGGATTGTGATACCCCCTGCCATGTCTTTGTTACCTAGAATTTCTTTTGCCATTCTGGATCTCTATTAATGAACTGTAAGAGTTCTTTATATATTCTGGTCATAGGTTATATGCATTGTAAACGTGGTCTGTTTAAGGACTGCTTTTCATTTTAATGATGTCATTTAAAGTTCGAAATTTTGATGGATCTCATTTATCAATTTTTTTCTTTTATACATCATGTTTTCTGTGTCCTAGGTAGTTGTTGCCTACCCTAACATCATAAACAATTTTTTCCCCATTAAGTTTATTGGTACATTTTAGGTATAAAATACAGTCACATTCATCATTAGGATCTTGTACCATTACATGAGTCTCTTCGTTCTTATTTTTTTCCCCTTCCCTTGCCCTCCCTTCACCCCCTCCACCCTTCCCTATTTGCAAAGACCTTGTTTCCATTTTTTTCCTCTTCTCATATTCTTTCCTTTCCCTTTTTTCCCTTCCCCACCCCTCTCAATTTCCCTGCTCTTTTAGACCTTTTCTTCCTGTTACACAATATCAGTTGTACATTTTTTAAATTACAATATTAAGATCTAGGAGACATTACCACAGATTTTATAGAATTTAAAAGAATATAGAAACCATATTACAAAAATCTGTTTTGAAATAAATTTGACAACTTCTAAGAAGTAACTTGGAAGACAAATTAATGAAACTAACTCTGGAGGAAATATAATATTTGAATAGCACCTATTAAAGAAAGTATATTCCTAGCTTGAAAACCTACCTATATGACCACAGCAGGCTCATAAACATTTTAACTGATAAATTATATCAAACAATTAAAGCAGAAAAAAGAAGGAACACTTCTCCCATCATTTTAGAAACTTGACATTGTGCTAATCCTATAACTGGATAAAGATAATAGAAGAAAAATATATGAACATAGATAGGAATTTGTTTAACAAAACAAACTATTAGAAGTCAGATCTAGTAGGATGTAGAAAGTGGTTTTGTTATAGGCATGGCAGTGTTGGTTCAGCATTGGAAGATCCACCCCCAAAAGTCATCATTTGAACAGAGGAAAGGAAAAAGCCACATGATCCTGTCACTAGTTGGAGAAAAGGCATTGGACTAAATTCTACAGCTGTTCATGGTAAAAGCTATCAGGAGACTAGAAGTAGAACAGAACCTTCTCAACAAATTAAAGACATGTACTCCATACTTCCAGTGATAATGCCTTATATGAATGGAGAAAATACAATGCTTTCTCCTTAAGGTGGGGAACAAGGGCCAATATGCTTACTCTTCATCTGTCCATTAAACTTGGAAACCTAGTCCCCACCAAAATAGTGTGGCAATAAAATGACACAACTAGGATAGGATTGACATGGCAGAAGCAAAATCTCTATATGTAGATGAAATGATCATCTACAGAGAAAATACTTAGAAATCTCTAGGAGTCCCTAGAACTTGTATTTGAATTTAGCAGGATTAGAAAACACAAGGTATATATAAAAATTCAGGTGTGTGTATACTTGCTATAAATGAAGAATTGGATATTGAAATTTAAAAGTTATGTTGGAGTACAAAGGACCTAGAAAAGAAAAAAGAAAAAAAAATGGTGTTGGAAGATGTTTAGTACCTAATTTTAAGACTTCTAAAACTACAGTAATCAAGGCAGTGTTGGTATAAGGAAAGATATACAGATCATTGGAATAAAACAGAGAATCTAGAAATAGAACCACACATATATGGTCCACTGAGTTTTGAAAGATTATTTAACATTAACATTTTATAGAATATAAACTCAATTCAAGAGCAGAAGAAAAGATAATGTTTTCAGCAAGTGGCACTAGAACACCTGATATCCGTATATAAAAAATCAACCTCAACCCTTTATTTCCATACATAAAAATAACTTGAAGGGATCTGTGAACCTAAATATGAAAGCCTAAAAGTATAAAACTTTAAGAAGAAATTATAAGGGAAAATGTTTATGAATTCAGGGTAGGCAAGAACTACCAAGGATACAAAAAACATGATGTATAAAAGAAAAAAATTGATAAATGAGATTCCATCAAAATTTAGAACTTTAAATGACATCATTAAAATGAAAAGTAGTCCTTAAACAGACCATATATCCAATGCATATAACCTATGACCAGAATATATAAAGAATTCTTAGAGCTCATTAATAGACAACCCAATTAAATGTAGACATAAGAAAATGATAAATAGCCAGTATAGCACAAGGAATGGTGTACAACTCTAGAATCAGAAAAATACTAATCAGTACAATAAGATTGAATTATACACTCATTAGGGAGATGAAGTTAAAAGTTTTAAAAGCCTTGTCATGACTTTTTCTTTTCATTGGATTCTCCCCCTTTGCATCTAATTTGTCATGCCCAATGGATTCATTCTGCTGGGTTTCCTGGGGTTGTGATCCTCATTGTCTTTTCCTAGGGTATTGTCTAAAATTTTTTGGAGTGCCAGTTTGGTATTCATGAAGTTCCTGTGGTGTACTTTATCATGAAAGTATCTTATTTCTCCATCAATTTTGAAAGATAGTTTTGCAGGGTACATCAATTTGGGTTGGAGGCTGTTTTCCTTTAGGGCTTGAAATACATTGCTCCATGCCCTTCTTGCTTTGTGGCTTTGCATTGAGAAGTCTGCTGTGATTCTGATAGGCTTTCCTTTGTATGTGATTTGTTTCTTGTAGAGTTTTGTTCTTCTGTTGTGTTTCTGGAATCTTAACTATTATACACCTATGCGTAGATTTTTTTTTTTTTTTTTTGATCAAGGCCTGTTGAAGTCCTATATGCCTCACTTATCTCTGTGTTAAGTTCTTTTCCACTATTTGGGAAGTTTTCTACCATTACTTCTGTGAACAGTTTTTCTATGTCATCCACACTCTCTCTTTTTTGTTCATTGACTCCAATCAGTTTGATGTTATTCTTCTTTGCATTGTCTAGCAGCTGCTGGATTGATTTCTCATGGTCCTGTATTATTTTAAAGAAATTTTTCTTTTCCTGGTCACTAATTGCAAATCTATCTTCCATATCTGAAATTCTGTCCTTGCATTGGCTCATTCTGCTGAGTAAACTTTCAGTGGAGTTTTTAATATCCTGGAAATCTGTTTGCATCTGTTTTATGGATTCCATTTGTTTCCTATGTTGGGATTCCATCATGTTCCTCAGCTCCTCTATTTTTTTATCTGTGTCCTATCTAGATTTATTAATCATGTCTTGTACTATGGGCACAATCTCTGCTGTTATCTGAGAAATTATTTCTCATTTCATTTTTTCCAGGTCCTCTTTTGCTGGCAGGTTAGGGAATCCAGGTTTTTGAGTATCAGATTGTTTCATCTCGTTGCCCTTCGGGGTTGCCTTAGGTGACCTGGAAGTCTGGTTTTGAGACTTATTTATACATCTTCTCATTTCAACAGATGCAGCCTACTGTTTCTTTGTTGAGGCAATTTTTGCTCACCCAGTGGTCTTGAATTGTCAGCAAGTCAACCTAGCAGCCTTTATTTTGCTGCTTACCAATACACCAATTCCTGGGTTCAGAGTGCTGGCCTTCTGGATCCCTGAGCTGACCTGTTGTCTGGGAGGCCTTCTGGCTGGGGCCTGTGCACACTTGAGATGATATCTAGGTGCGTCTCTCACTGGGGCCCCTATTTAGCTGAGCTATTGTCTGGGAGGGCCTTTGGTTGAGGCCTATACACCCCAGTTCCTGTTGTCTGCACAGGCTTTGGCTAGGGTCACCATATACTTATCAATGGTATCAGGAAAGGCTCTGGATATTGCTTCTGTGCCTGTACAGCTCTTCTCCAGGTGGCTCCCTGGCTGTGACAGATGGTGTGGTGGGCCTCTGGCTGAAGCCTGTGCACCTGTGCAGCCCCTTTTCGGGCAGGACTTTGGCTTGGGCAGGTGCACCCATGCCTCTGGGATCAGGGTGGATGACTGGGATTGTGCTTATCTGGACCACATGGCTGCTCCCTGGGATCTGTATGCACTCATGGATGGAATTGTGGGCCTCTGGTCATAGCCCGTGTGCCCATGCAGCTCCTTTCTGGATGGGCGCCCAGGCTGCTTGGTGTGCAGGAGCCCCTGGTGTGGAGGCAGACCCCTGGCTGGGACCTGCCTGCAGCCAAGGTGGTCTGGGCCAAACAGTCACTCCCCAGGATCTATGCACACCTAGGGCTGGAATGGCGGGCCTCAGGCTGAAGCCAGTGTGCCTGTGCAGCTCCTCTCTGGGTGCCCCCCCCCATCTGGGTGGGTACACAGGAGCCTCTCCCACATTTTCTTTATCCAGTCTCCATTTGATAGGCAATTGGGCTGTTTCCAAGTTTTATATATTCCAAACTGTGGTGCTATGAACATGGGTGCACATATATCACTGTGGTGTGATTCTTTTAATTCTTTTGGGAAGATACCCAGTAGGGAAATAGCTGATTAAAGAAGGACCTCTAATCCTAGTTCTTTGAGGTATCTCCATCCTGATTTCCACAGTAGTTGCACCAGTCTACACTCCCACCAACAGTGGACCAGTGTTCCTTTGTCCCCATAACCCCAGCATTTGTTATTGGTTACTTTCTTGATAGCAGCCATTCTTTCTGGAGTGAGGTGAAATCTCAGCATTGTTTTCATTTGGATCTCTAGAATGACCAATGATGTTAAATATTTTTTTATACATTTATTTCCTATTTCTACTTCTTTGTCTGAGAAAGATTTCATGAATAAAACCTCAGTTGCAGGTGAACTAGCAGAGAGAATCAACGAGTGGGATCTCTTCTTATTAAAAAGCTTCTGCACAGCAAGAGAAACCACCAACTGTGTGAAGAGACACTCCACAATGTAGGAAAAAAATTTTACCATCTGTTCCTTAGACAAAGGCCTACTATCTGGAATATATATAAAGAATTCAAAAAAAAATCAGACATCCCAAATTTAAAGACCCAATCCAAAAATGGACATTTGAAATATTTATGTTTGAGGGAAATTCAGGTTGTTTCCACACCTTGGCTATTTGACTATTGCTTTGAGTACAGACATGTCATTGAGGTCCTGATTTAAATTACTTTGGGTAAGTACCTAGAGTTAGGATTGCCATATTTATAATAGTTAGAATTTAATTTTTGAGGAATTTCCAACTGTTTTTCATAACGTTTATATTAACTTATATTCCCAACAAGAGTATGTCGAGGTTCTCTTTTTTACACATTCTCACTAACACTTACGACCTTTTATTTTTATGGTGATAGCCAGGTAATATTCCAAAATATCTCATTTGCATTTCCCTAGCTATTGATGATTTGGCCATTCATATTTTTTTGAAGAAATACCCTCTCAATTATTAAATTGCATTATTATTATTATGAGTTTTTGATTATTTTATATATTGGATTATTTCTTATCAGATACAGCTACTCCTCAATTGATAATGGGCATACATCTCAATAAATCCATCTTAAGCCAAAAATATCAAAAGTCATAAAATGTATTCAATCTACCTAACCTACCAAACGTCCTGGCTTACCAGGACAATCCACTCTGCAGATTATCTGTTGTTTATCCTCATGATTGTGCGGCTGACTGAGGATTACAACTTGTTGCCACTGCTCAGCACTGAGTGTTTCATATTACATAGAGTTCATCCAGGATAAGTTCAAAATGCACAGTGTGGTTTTCCCTACAAGCATATCACTTTCCTACACATAAAGCAAAATTAAAAACAGTAGGTTGAGGGCCATATGGATATGGTTTGCAAATTTTTTCCTATCTCATAGATTCCTTTTTCAATTTTATTAAATATTTCCTTGTTACGTAGAAGTTTTCTCAGTTTGATGTAATCCTAGTTGTTTTATTTTTATTTTCTGCCTGCACTTTTGATATATTAAAAAAAATCATTGTCAAAACCAATTTCAAGGAGTTTTCCTGCTGATATTTTGTTATAGGAGTGCTATGATTTCAGGTTTCATATTTAAATCTTTAATCCGTTTTGAGTTAATTTTTGTGTGTGGTGTAATATATGGGTTTGATTTCATTCTCTTGCATGTGCACATAATTTTTCAGCACCATTTATTAAAGAGACTAAACTCTCCCTATTTTTTATTCTTGGCACCTTTATCAAAATGAATTGACTACAAATGCATAGGTTTATTTCTGAGCCCTCTATTCTGTTCTATTTTTATGCTTCTGATTTTATAACAGTACCATACTATTTTGATTATTATAGCTATGTAATACACTTTGAAGTGTAAGGGACTGTGATGCCTTCAGTTTTTTTCTTCTTTCTCAAGATAGCTTTGGCTATCTGGGAACTTTTCTGGTCCTGTGTAAATTTTAGGATTTTTTTTCCATTTCTGTAATTTTTGTAATTTCTATAAGGATTGCATTGACTCTGTGAATTAATTTATACAGTACGGTGTGGACCTTTCAACATTATTAATTCTTCCAACCCATGATCATGGGACACTTGTCTTTTTATTTGTGTCTTATTTCTTACATCCCTCATTATCTTTTCCTACCAATTTAAATAGGAAAATGATCACTGTTTTTGCAATTAAACTTCACAAAAATTTAAAAAACATTTCATATTTTCAAATGGTCTTGATGAGTAAACTTACACATATATTTATTGTGGTAGATTGTGTTATCTTTTCCTCCTATTTAATCATCCCTTTATTGGTGGAAGACTGCACATCCATATTCATTGTTACAAAATGTCTTCTTGCAGGCAAAGTTTACATCACTACCTCATTGTGAGTTGGCCAAATAGTTTAAAAGGCACTGGAAAGTGAAAAGTTGTGACTGCTTTTTCCAGTCTCAACAGTTTTAAACAGCATAGAATGTTTCTGCCATCTCTTGTATTTTTCTCTGCTGACCTAAAAAGGCACATACTATACATGAGCATTTTTTCACCTGGAATGCAAATACGTGTTAGCTGGAGCCACCACAGTCACATTCACACTCCAACATGTAACCAAAAACAAAAACAAAAAATGCACCTTTTAAGTTACTGATTTTTGCAGTTATTCCGGCAGCAAAGTTGAACAATATATATGTTAAACTGACCTTGGGTATTTGTATTGAACCAGAAAACCAGGGAAGGTAAATTGTCCTATATTATAGTAATAATACCTATCAATGAATCATATAATTTTAACTGTTTAACTTTCTTATTTGGAATCAAACCACTAAAAATGAAATTATATTCTTGTTTCTAATAAAATAAAAATGAGATTAAAAGTCCTGAGATACTTAAATTCTGCAAATTTTACCAACTCATTATCTAAAACAAAATTATATAAAATATGCTAAAAGTGCAATTATTTTATTTATATATGACATAAATATTCCCAATTCTTTTGCTTGGGGGTAAATATTCATGTATTTCTTGATGCGCATTCTTTTTCTGATTTCACTTTATCTTTTGAAATTTAGGAAATGCTTTACAGAACTATCTACTAATGATTGAGATGTAATGCAATTAGGTTAAAAGATAGAAAAGAGTATTTGCCATTCATGGAAAGTGAGGAAAAGTGTGTAAAAATATTCATCTATTTTTACATTTGTTTCTAGTGTGACTAAGATTAAGTATTTCTTTTAAGACATGTATTTTTTGATTTTAAGGGATATATTATCACCTTATATGATAGAATAGCTTCAAATTTTACTAAATGGAGATGCTTTCATATATCAAGAGGACATGAGATTACTTGTTTAATGTTGATTTTCCCCCCACTTTTGTTTGAATTTGTGTTACTGGGTTGCTATTTTTACATCATCTCAGAGATAGCACACAGTGATGTATTCATAAGCATCTGTGACTCATGGCAACATAGTATCTGATTATTGATTGATTCTTAAATAGAACCTCTGCAGAATCAGCTTCTGAAGCACATTACTAGAGGGCAATTCAAATCTTCATTCTTCAAATTCTACATCCAGCCACCTCCGTCAGTCCCTCCAAACCTCCTGGATCACATCTGCCACCATCACTTCTCACATATTGTATGCTTGTACCTGTTATACTGCAGATGCTTTGAGTCACCCCAAAGTAACTCCAAGTCCACTGAATATGTGAGTCTGTTAGAGAAGGAGCGTATACAATGAAGAATAAACTAGATCATGTGCAGTTTAGTATGTGGATATTAGCGGGCTTTTATTGTACTCTAATTTAATCTCATCTTCCTCAGAGTGAGGTGAACTCCTTGAGGGCTGTTATCATGACATTTCATTGTTGTTTCCCCCAGCACTAGGCACACTGTTGTGGCTCAGCAAGTATTCACTGAGTGTAATTGAATTGAATTAGATGGGTAAGAAATAACAAAGATTTTTTTGAGTCAGGCTTCATTTATTTTGAATTGAAACACAAATCCTCAGAATCACTAATCTAGACCTATTCCTATTTTGTGAACAAATTTAAGCAGTTGAGAAAGAAGGATTTAGGCACTTTTGAGATTCATTCATATTGACAGTTTATACAAGTTAGAGTTGCCCAAAAGATACCATCACCTCAATTGGAGTTGAATATTGTGACCATTATCCCTCAGTTCTGTAGCAAGACAGCTTATAAACCAGGTATATAGTTGTTTTGATGTGTACTTTTAGTGCACACCTAGAGTAGAGGAGACTGTCAAGGGCAGTGACGAAGTACACAGTATCTGCCACCACATAGACGTGGTCTCAATTCTCAGTTGTATATGTATGTGAGCAGAATATCTTCAATAAGTCACAGAACTCTTGAATCTCCATTGCCTTATTTGCAAATAGGATAAATTCCCATTTCACATGTTTCTGCTTCTAGAGATAAAGTGATGTGTTGCTTTCCCTGTGACTGTCACATAACTGGAGTGCAATCCATGTTAACCTCTGTTATTATTCACAACTTTGGTCTCTAGCAGAATGGCTGGTATTCAATTGTCCCTAAAACAATGTCTGGTATTCAGTGTCTAGTATGTTCATTAGTAAGTTTTAAATCAAATTCAATGTACTGTTAGGCTCATTAACTAATTTTGGTTGTGGTGACATGGAAAATAAAAATACTCATGAAATGTGAGTGTTATGAATTTGGAGAGGTGAAAAAGTCTTTGTCCTTGTAACTATGTGTAGAACAATGTAGTAGTTTAATTAGCACAACAATAGTTTACTAAGTTTCTACTATATGATTAGCATTGAGAACAATTTTTCACTTACTTTATTCCAGAGGATTTATAAACAGTAAAAACAGAACTGGAGTTAAATGTTGGTAAAGAATTTTCACCTCTAATGTTGAATGTCTGACCAGTCTCCTGTGTTCAGAGGTGGGGCTTTTAGATGGTGATTGAATCATGGATGTGATATACTGATCAGTGGACTAATCCACTCCTAAATGTGCTGTTAGGAGGGAGGGGCTGGTCAGAAGAGGTGGGTTACCAGGGGTGTGACCTGGAAAGGTCTATCTCCATCCTTTGCTTCTCTCTTCTCTCCCTGGTTCCTGGTTGCCATGTCATGATCAGCTTTCTTTTGCCAGATCCTTCCTGTCTTGGAGCCAACTGAATATGGGCTGAATCCTCTGAAAATTGTGAGCCTAAATAAACCCCTTTACCTTTCAGTTCTGGGTATTGAATATTGTGTCTCAGTGGCAGAAAAGTATCTAAGACAGATGTGGAATTAGAGAAATGCTAGACAAGGTTCTGAACTGGAAGTACTTGATGTCAAGGACCTTGAAATTCTACCAGTAGAAATTCATATTTTTGCTCTTACTCAGTACTTATTTTTAGAATGCAATGCATTTGTATTGCATTTTATAGTTCTGAATGACTCCAACAGACGTTATTTTATTTTATTATTTTTATTGTACGTATTTAATGTGCATAAGATATATATATATATATATATATATATGAGTACAGTAAAGCAAATTAACATGTTTATCACATAATAACTGTCTTTTTTGTGGTAAGGGTATCAAAAATCTATTTTCAGCAAATGTTTTTTATAGTACTGCAGTCTTGCATAATTACTGACTACAGTCCTCATGTTATACATTAGATCTCTAGACTATTCAGCCTACATAACTGAAACTTGGTACACTTTAACCTACACCTCATTTCCATCCTGGTCCCTGACCTTATTATTACTGTTCTAGTGTCTTGTTTTATTATTTTTATACCAACCCACTAAAGTAAGAAGTAATTATTATGTCTATTTTGTAGTTGTTCCTATAACTGGACATGTAAGAAGCAAAAATACTTTTCACTTCTAGTCCAGAGCTCTTTCTCCTATGAGCTTCAGAAGTGTACTACTGGAGAGGCAAAGAAGAAGATGCAGTTTTTTAAGTAAATGATTTTTTTTTAAGATAGGAACTCACTAAGTTGTCTAGGCTGGCCTTAAAATTGGGATCCTCTTGCTCCAGCCTCCAAAGTTGCTGGGATTACAGATGTATACCACCATGCCCTGCTAAAAGGCCATTTTTCATTGTGATAGGTGAAAGCCACATTCCCCTATAAAATTGTAGAAAGGTAATTTCATAATTTCTGGGGTTCTGGAAGGGGAATGGAATACATTAAAGCAGGTTCTTTGATCTTAGCACATGGTTTTAACTGGCTAGCTTTTGGTGCGGGCTTCCTGTGCACTGTGGAATGCTCAGCAGCATTCTGGATATTTACTCACTAAGTTCCAAAAGCACTCTCTTAGTTGTGACAACAGAAAATGTCTCCACACTTTGTCAAATTTCCCTTATAGCGGTAGGGTGGGAAGCAGAATCACACAGGTTGAAAAGCAGTGATTTAGAGAAAGAATGGAAAATAAACTTTACTTATTTTACAGATTTTTCAAATGGCTAGATCTGAGAAGTCACAGCCCCTGAACTGAAGTACTTATCTTTTTTTTTTTTGGCAGAAGAAAAGCCAAAAAACTCTTCTTAGGAAGAGTTTAGCTGGCACCAAAAACTACAGAGTACTGTGAGGATATGCATGACACTTTCTCCTCAAGAGAGGTCGAAGCAGGCTCCTAGAGAGAAATCTTCATCTCGTATTCCAGGATATTGGGCCCAGGAGGGCCATATATTGAAACATAGAAAAGAAACAGAAAAGAAAACTGTCGATCTGAAATGTGTCTAAGGTGTACAAACCACAAATCACCTCTTTTGTAGTATTTTATATAATAACCATGGCATGCCCTGTTGTTTCAGGCTCACTCAAAAAACTCACCTGATGTCTGAGAGCCTTACTTGTCATCCATACCTATTTCTGTTCTTACTGGAAAGGGTTTAATGGGGGCACATGTTAAGTTATGAGTGGGAGGCACCAGAGTCTGGCCATAGTCACCGGTGTGTAAATGTAAGTAAAACAACTCACTTTCTAGATCTAATGTTCTGTATCTGAAAAATGTGATTATTTTTTAATATCTTTAAGCTCCAAATTTATATGATTTTACTCATTAACACAATGAAAATCACTACACTACTGCCAGCTAGTATGCGTGTATGATTATTCTGCCATGCATGTCATCAGAAGTAATATGGTAATATTGTCAGTATCATTCTTGTATAGTTAAAAAAATGTTCTAATGAAGCAGATTAAGGCTACTTACAATATATGCCTCCATGGGCTCGGAAGGACTAGGGATGAAATGATCTACTTGGATATGAGAAATGAAGTAGCCAGGGCATTGAAATCCATAACTCACCATGGTTAATGAATCTTCCTCTCCCTAGCCCAAGACCCCAGGCAAAAGATAGGCATTGGTACCTATTAAATAAGAGCTAGGAGAAAAGGAATTACAGTCAAAACCCTCTTAAGATATTTCAAAGGAGTAGCCATTAAAACTTCTAAACCAAGAAATCTTCCTTGGAGTGAAATGGAAAATCACAGGTACGGTGCCATGTAAATGTGACCATTTAATAAATACTATTGGATGAGGAGGACGATAAGAGTAAATGTATGCTGGAGGGGAAAGTGGGAAGCAGGAACCTTTTAAGGAGAGGTTACAATCTTTTTCTTTTTCTTTTTTCTTACAAATTGACTTATGACTTGAAGATAGAGATTAATAATGGATTGATTTCTCACACTCCAAATCTGGGTTTTGGTGCTCAGTGTAGCTATATGGATGGAAGGGGCACATTTTCCATTTTGGGTTGAAGGAGCCATGACTTTCATAGACACACTCTGAAATGGAAAGGTCTGGACTTCCCTTTCCTCATCTCCTCATCATTACCCTTTCCCTGATGGATAGCAGCCTCACCACTTCCCTCTGCAATAATAGCAATGAAACCATGCAGAGGGGAAGGAAACAGTGATAGATACTGTCATGACTGGAAAAAAATAGCTTTATAAGTAAGTATTGTAATAACATCAAAACCATCTCAACAGAATGTGGAACTGGTGGGATTTGTTCAGGGGCATTTAATAGCCACTCCATGGAGCACAGACGGGGGAGCACTGGTGTTTTTTTACCACACCCAGCCCTTCTCACCTCCAGGCATTCCTTTGCTTCCTCCAGAGTCCCATCAATCATTGCTATGTGTTCCTATCCCAGTGTTCTAGATGATGCTGAGACAGCTGGTTAGAATATGGAAATCTACCAAAAATAAAGGGAAATTATCGACTTCACTTCCACTTAATATAAAAGGGATTAACATAGACAAGCTAATTAGAATCTGATATCTGTCAGAGGCTAACTCCTCAGGAAGCAGACTCCGATGGAGATCACCATGGAGCAGGTTTGTGAGGGGATGTTTGGGGAACAGCACCTGTGAAAGGGAAGAGAAGAAGTAGTCTCTGAACAATACTTAGCCAATTCTGTGATGATGCTAGGGTGGCCCTTGGGAGTATCACACGGTAGGTGGGTAGGCTGGGTCTTTCCATTTTAGGTTGACCAATTTTTGGATTTTGAAGCCTCTGGACAGGAGCAAGCCTGGTGAAAGAAAACGCTTTTCAGCAGAGAATGTTACCAAAAACTGATGCTGGAGGTATGTGTTCAGCACCACTACAGCTAGGGAGTTAGAACCTTTAGTCCTTTATTGGAACTTGGGAGGTCCATCATAATAACTACTACAAAACTGCTGTTAGGAGATGGTTGTTAGGGGCCAATAATCGCTGTGTTGCAGTTATTGGTCCATAACAGCAGTGGAAGCTTGTGTCCGGCAATGAAGTATTCTTCTACCTGTAGGAGAAGAAGTTATTTGAGGTCTGTGTGTTGGGATCTCAGGAAGGATCTCCCTGCCATTTTCAGAGCTCTACCCACAGGAGAAGTTTGACCTAGTTCATTACCATCTATGTACATGTTTAAAGTGGTTAAAGGAGTGGATTTTTTCCTTTGGGGTGTGCATGTTTGGAAGATATCTTCCTGTTCTGAAAAGTAAAGAAAAAAGAGGGGTTGTTTCAAATACTAAGCAGAGAGAGACTTTTAATATCTGGGCTAATTGTTTCTTTAACAATGTAGTTTTCTTAAAACCTTAATACTTCTGATGTGTTTGAGCTCAATCAGTTCAATATGTTAGACATCATATACACACTTATTTTCTAGACATCACCTTAAATATGATTTATTTGCTGTCTTCTTTTCTCCCATGCTTCTCTTCCCTTTAAGGGTGGTTACCTTAAAGACATCTGGCTTTGGTGAAAAGGCCAACACTTTGCCCAAGGTTATATATTAAAGGATTTTTATTTCTCGAAAGCACTATCAACTGTATCTTTCCTACTTCTTACAGTCTATAAGAAGTCCATATTTCTTGTGGGGAAAAAATCTTTACCTGCTCTTCCTCAGACAAAGGTCTACTACCTCGAATCTATAAAGAACTTAAAAAGATCAGACCTCCCAAATTTAAAGACCCAATCCAAAAATGGGCAACTGAAATGAACAGACATTTCTCAGACAAAGAAGTAGAAATAGCAAATAAATACATGAAAAAATGTTCAACATCACTAACCATTCGAGAGATGCAAATGAAAACAACGCTGAGATTCTACTTCACTCCAAAAAGAATGGCTGCTATCATGAAATCAACCAATAACAAATGCTGGCGGGGCTCTGGGGAAAGAGGAACACTGCTCCACTGCTGGTGGGAGTGTAGACTGGTGCAACCACTGTGGAAATCAGTATGGAGATACATCAAAGAACTAGGACTGGAAGTCCCATTTGACCCTGCTATTCCACTGCTGGGGATCTTCCCCAAAGAATTAAAAGAATCATACCACAGTGATATATGTGCACCCATGTTCATAGCAGCACAGTTTGTAATAGCTAAAACTTGGAAACAGCCCAAATGCTCATCAACTGGAGACTGGATCAAGAAAATGTGGTTTTTTAAATAAAATAGAGTACTACTCAGCCATAAAAAATGAGAAATTAGAGACATTTATAGCTAAGTGGATGCACATTGAGAGAATACTCTTAAGTGAAATAAATAGGACACACATGTATAAACCGAATAGTTTCTCTGATGTGAGAAACTGAAAGTGTAAATAAGGACTAAAATGTATAATAGGTAATGTGAAATAGGAAGAAAAGTGGCAAAGGGGAAGGAAGTGGGAGGGCTAGGGGAAAGGATAGAAGGGAATGGGATTAATATGAGAAAATGGAAAAATAGGAACAAAATCTTTGTAAATAGGGAGGACTGGAGGGGTTGAAGGGAGGGCTGGGCAAGGGTGAAAAATAAGAATGAAGCGAGACTATGTAAAGGTGCAAATTTCCAATGATGAATGTCATTATATTGTATACCTAAAATGTACCAATGATTAGAATGAATAATCAAGAATGTAAAATAGGAAGAAAAGGTCCAAAGGGGTAGGGGTAGTTGGAGGGGCAGGGGAAAGGAAAGAAGGGAAAGGACAAATGATGAGAAATGGAAAAAATGGAAATAAAGTCTTTGTAAATAGGTAAAGGTGAAGGGGGTGAATGGAGGACTAAGAATGGGGAAAAAATAAGAACCAAGATGCATTATGTAAAGCTACAATTCCCATGAAAAAAGTAATTGTGTTGTATACCTACAATGTACCAATAAAAGAATTTAATAAAAAAAAGAAATCCATATTTCTAAAGTCTTAACATCTTGAATTTTGTTCAGTTTCATTTCATTCTGCTTACTAGCCACAATTCTTATGAACTCATCTCTCTCTTGGAATGCCTTCCCCAATGCAGCCAACAGTAGCAAACATGTGCTCACATAGAACCAACTCTCTCCCTTAGAGATACATGGTTCTTCTCAGTCTGTTCAATGTGAGTTTTGTCAAATATTTTTAAAGTGTATAACATAGATCAATCAATTGCTATATGTTTTGTAGCTACATATTTATGTTTGAGATATTTCCCATTGCAGCATCCCACTTTAAGCCACCAATTTATAGATTTGTATTGATAGGCTAACTGTAACTCACAGTCCTGAAATCCCAGTGAGTTCAGGTTATAACAGCATCTCTCTCATATGTATAAGACCCAGCTTATATTCTCTTTTCCAAACAGATTCAATTATGCAGTCTCCTTCTGTATTTTGGCACTACAGTTTTCAGTATACAGCTTGTAGAATTTTCTAGGAAGAAAAAAAAAAACAGATGGAGAATAGGAGATGAGGGAGATCGTACTAACTTTGAAAATGGTAGATATCTCTTCTGCTACATTCCTTCTTATATGAGTCAGCCACATGCTTCATTTAACTTTAAGGAGGTTAGGAAATACAGTTTAGTGTCAGTCTGGGATGAGGAGTAGAGACTCTTGGTAGGAAATAATTCTTTACCCTAAATTGGCTGTAGCAGTAATAAAGAAGCACATTATCAGGGACTTTGTATTACTCTACTATGGAAATTAAGTAACACTGAAAAATAATTTAAGTGAAGTGACTAAAAGAAAGGGAAAATATGTGTGGATAGTGATATATAAGGGGTGGGGAGGATCTAAGAATATAATCTGAGAAAGAATATTCAAAGAAACTTTGAGAAGACTGGGAGGAAGAAGTATTCTAGAAGCCAAAGAGAGGATAGTTTTTCATAAAGTCTAAAAGGGCAAATGGTACTGAGTGATCAAAATGACGGGACTGTACAAAGGAACACTAATGTCAAGTGGTAGAAAAGTTGAAGGACAGTTAGGATTTTGATGCAGACATATTGGAAAGTCTATTGAAGATGAAAAAAATGTAATTACCATGTATATGGTTTGAAAGATATGATTGGATATTAATAGCAACCATACCCATAATAGACATGAATCAGAAATAATTCAAATACTCATATGTGGAATATTCATATATTGGAATATCATATTGTAATAAAGATAAATGTAAGTACATTTCACAAATAGAAGCCAGATACAAAAAGTATGTATTACATGATTCCATTTATATAAAATTTAAATAAGGAAAATCTAATCTATAGTATTAGAAATTAAGATAGTGGTATACCCAAGTGGGATAGTATGACTTCAAAAAGATATGAAGGGTCTGTTTTAGGTTCTGGCAATATTTGAGTTTTGAGTGATGGCTATGATGCATGGAATAGCAGAAAGGTCCATATACTAATCCCTGGATTCTGTGACTGTTAGCTCATATAGCAAAATGACTTTGAATGTGTGATTAATTGAAGCATCTTGCAATTAGAAGATTAATCTGGATTATTCAAGTGGGTCCAATGTCATCTCAAGGATCCTCATAGGAGGAAGGCAAGCAGCTCAGAGTGAGAAAAATGTGCCAATGGAAGCAGAGGTTGGAGAGACACGTTTCCAAAATGGAGGGAGGGGTTTTAAACCAAGGAATACCTTTATCTTCCAGATAGGGGATGGGACAAGGAAATGGTTTCTCTTCCTAGGCCCCCAGAAAGAGTGCAAGTAGGAATCAAATTATAGTTGTTTGGAAAGAAAAAGAAATTTGAGGGAGTAGAAGAATAGATATTGAACTTTCTTCAAAAGCTTATCAGTTATAGAAAGGAGAAAGTTATGGTTAAATTGGGGGTGGGAGGTACCTTAGTGTGATATTAAGGAAAGAATTTTATTTATACTAAGAAAACCTTGAGCAGCTTTTTAAGTGGAAGGGAAGAAACTAAAAAAGATATAAGAGAGAATGCCCAAATAAGAAAAAGAATCATGTTTCTTATTCTCTTCCTCTGGTAATCAAGAGTAAGACTGGATGTTTATAAACCCAGTCAGGACTATCTGGAGATTTTATGTATCTAGAGAGGTGAAAGTTCCTTCCTTTGCTTTGTTGGACTGCGAGACACTGACTAAACTGTTAACATTCATGTTGTTTAGTTATTATATGTAAAAACACATCCCCAGATGCAGTGGCTTACAACAAAAATAAAGTTCACAAGTTTATAGATGAATTGGGTAAATTTTCTACTCTGGTTTGGTTTGGTTGACTTTTGCTAGGTATTTCATATTTGCCTATAAGCAACTAATAAGTCAACTGATTTAAAATGACCCCCAAAGTGATGATTTATCTACATCATATGCTTACTTTTATCCTCCAGCAGGCCACTATCAGATTATCTCCTGGTAAAGACAGAGTTTCCAGAGAGCAAGCAGAGGTATGTGAACCATGTCAAGGCCTAGGCTGGTGCCTGGAACCCAGTACCCTCTTCCTTATCTTTAGCCAAAGCCAGACAGAGGAAAACCTCAAATGCAAATAATATTAATTTCCCCTCTAAAAGGAAGAGCTACATAGTCATCTTGCATGAGGCATGGAAACAAGGAAATAAATAATCCAGGCGATTTTTGCAATCAATCAATATGCTAAAATATTCTTTCTGAGTGTTGTAGCCAAAGGCCGCATTCATAGTGTATGTTTTCATGTTGATGTAGCCCTGACCTTTTGATTATCTGACATCAGATTTTCTTGGATGGGTTTCTAGTGGAGAGGGCAGGCTAATGGCCCCTGGACAGTCAGGATGTCAGATGACAGGCAGTAGAGTATTTGGTTGTCTGAAGAGTTCAGAAACTATTGACTCAATGTTCAGTAAGATCAGGTTTTTATACCTTTCCCAATTTTGGTACGAGGAAATTTTGCTCATTAGTAGCAGAGAAGTGCAGAGAATATAATATTTCAACTAAAATTTATCAGGAGATAATGCAAATTATCTTATTTAACAGATTATGGATCTGTTTAAATTCACTGAAAATCTGTATCAAATAATAGATCTTCTATCACAGGGATATCAAATTTTGTATATGCTTTATTATGACTTAATTTCTTGGCACATTATCTGAAAGGACCCCAGTGGTCTAGCACAAATGAACACAGAACATATCACACACTATGCTTTGAGTCAAAATGTCCTCACCTCTTCTCTACTGTCTCATTTTATGTTTTTTTCCCTGAACAGGGTATACTCATATTGATATTCAATACAGATACTGAGCATGCAATTTATTATGTCAAACTGAAAAATGCCTGTGGTAATACAGGTTTTTATAGCTGTGGTTTTCTCCAGTTCAAATTGCTTTGAGTATCTATGTGTCGGCAGAAAGTTCGAAATAGGATGGATACAGAAACCATGAGTGGACAAAAGACACCTTTAGAAACTACAAACCAGTAACCAGAAAGCCTTTTAGCTGTAAGTCAGCAGACTTTTATGTCAAGCTTGGCTGACTAATTATTGCTTATAATTTGCATTAGGATTAATTAACTAATTAGAGAGAAATGTCTGAAGGCAAAGTTATGGCTCTGCTTGTCAAGATGAGGACTTTAATTATTCTGATATTTTTAATTATAATCAGCTGCTGAATGAGTATTACACTGTCAGCTACTACCGCTGAAACTAGGCATGGCAGAGACTTGAGGAATCATGGAAACTAGCCACTGTTCCTCCTACTAGTAATGAAGGTTATGGCCCTGCACCAATAGGAAGATAGCCTCTGACTGCAAGTCATTTAAACTACACGAAGAACTGTGCAAAACACCACAATTTAGGTTGGATGGCCAAGTGAGACTAATGTAGAACGCTCTCCTAAGCAAAATGAGGTGATGAACCTCATGCACACTCCTGATTGCAGCTGGTAAGAGATCTTATGACATGATAATACTAATGGACTGAGCTTAGCAAACTTGACATTTTCTTATGATTTCTGATACAGCTTCCTGGAGCTCTTTGTAAACTTGTAAAATTGGATTTATATGATTTTCTGCTTTTTATCTCAAAAAGACAGTTTAGGAGACTTGGTATGAATATCCTGGAAACCTCTTTGAGTGTTCCAAAGAAAGTTGTTAAATAAATGTGCCTAACACATTATACATAATCAGTAAAAAAAAATTATTGAGTGAATTGTGAGATATCGGTATATAATACATAAGAAATACCAACACAGATGTGCTAACACGACAGCTAATTTCCTATCTAGGAATTTCTGCCACAGTATCAGAAATTAACATCAACCCTTTTATCCTAGACATAACATTTAAACAATGGTTAGAAACACAAAGGAAAATAAATGTCTCTAAATGATTCATCAAAAGATGAAACATGATAACTTTTTCATGATGATTGAAGGCTAAAATCTTCTTTATTCTCAGATAATTACATCAATGAAACTGTAATCTTAAGTGATGTTAAAGGTTCCAAATGACTTACAAACTGGCAAAGGCCCGCAGATTTAATGTCAAGGCACAACACAACCGTTGTGCTGATTTCTTTTCTTTTTAAAGATGCCCAGGAGTGAATTCCCAGATTATCAATCACACAGACATTCTATGAAAATCAGCAGTGTTTTCTTGGAGAATGTGGTTTAGGAAGTAGGGCAGTCATTTAGCACTTCATTATTGTTAAAATGCTCTGCATTTAGCAAGTCTCTGCTCTCCACCTTTGTACAGAAGGAAGCCAGTAAGGGGGTGTGGATGTTAATAAAATCATAGACTCTGAAGACCCAGACCCAGAGGAGAACTTTGAGATGAGCAGCAGTCTGTGTAATGTTAAGGAGCATGGGCACCTATTTTTATTTGTTGAACAAACACTTGTGTAGTAGTTATCTTGAGCTAGACACAGTTTGAGTGCTCTCGCATGACCTTATGAGATGCCCTTATATTCCTGAGGCAAAGAGGGTAAAGAACTTGCCGAGGGTAGCACACTTAGCATGATGAGGTGGGTAATCGAGCCCTGGCCATAGAGGCCATGCTCCTAACATCTCTGAAACACTGCCTCTAATGGTGTCACTTGAATTCTGGCCTTTCTTAGTTCCTCTGTCAGAGGGGCATAACCATAGTACTTGTCTCATAAAGAAACTGGGAGGATTCAGTAAAGTAAGGTCTATAGAGCATTTTACACAGAGCTATATTATAGCACAGGCTTAATATATCATACTATTTAGTTAGATTTTAGGTCTAAATTTCTAACTTTGCACAAAGGAACCAAGGATCAGCGATTATGTGACTTGATCAGGGGTCGCTACATCAAGCAAGTATCACAGCTAAGGTGAGCTAACTGGGCGTGGTTGTAGGTTTACCTGACTGTCTACATCATAATTCTCAGAGTGAATAACTTGTCTTCCAATTTGCTTTGGACTTTCCTAGTTTTATAATCAACTGGGGAATGTGGATGTTTGTTCATCCTCCTACCCATGTAATTTTATTCTAAGCAAAGGCCAGGGAATATTGCTTCTCTCCCTACATCTGACTTCTTGGTGAAAAGCTGTCTGGATTGGAATATATGCACAGGCAATTTTTCATATGGTTGGGCCAAACTCAAGTGAGAAACACTTTATATAGTGTAATGGTGTGCAAATCTTTTTACAACCTGAAACAAAATGGCATTGGATGAGTTTCATCACCACTTTTATTGAGTTTTCTTACATTTTGTTGACACAATACAAATAAAAACCATAGGAAGTACAGCCATGACATTGTGCCAATTGTACACTGCTTTGTATTTTCAAAATAATTCCAGGTAAATTTTCTTACTTGTCTTTCTTTAGTCTTTTCAATGTTTATCTCTATTTTACAAATAAGGACATGAGAGTTCAGACTGTGATAAGTTGCTTATGGTAAACTTCCTGGGTCCTTTACCAGAAGCCCAGTGCTCTTTTTACTATCCCTTACTAATTAGTACATAGTAAGATTTTATACTAAAAGGGGTAAATTATTTTCAGGGAAATGCCCACTTAATCAGACAGGGGCAAGAGGAAGGCACTTGATATAAAATCTAAGGAGACATACAAAAGCTTAACTATTACAATAAATAATATTCCAGTGCAACTTTTGAAGAAAAATGAATGCATATAAAGAATTGATATCAACATTTTTAATAAAACAGGATCCAAACCTCTACATATGGAACCTTGCCTTGTTTGTCTTACCTTAGTCTCAAGAGTCAAATCCCTTAGTGCAGTGGAATAAGATTCACTCAACCCTATTTCTTCAGAGTTCAGCAAACCTGCTTCCCTTGTCTTAATTTTTATTTACTTCCTTATATTACTGCTTGAAGGATTTTCCTCCCTTCAATACTACCTCTAAGAGCTCTGTTATTCCTAAATTACGTAGGGGTCATTCTTCAGAACCTGGACCTTTGCAGAAAGTGTGTTTTTCCTAGTTTAGGCCCCCATAAACACAGCTCAACCAGCATGACAAGTCTGTGACCATCACCTCAAGGGAAAGGCATCCTGGAGCATGAATGAGGCTGAGTCTGCCAAGAACAGGCACTGTTGTGGGACTTGTAGAGCCAGAGGGTTGGAGGCACAGTGAAAGTCATCTCCAAGGTGGTAGCAACAGTTCCCCAGGCTTCAGGTTCTTTCAGATGTTTATGATTTGGGACTTTCCTTACAAAGAACCCTTCTGCTTGAAAAGGAAATGATACACTCACTAGCAGGGGCTGTTCTTTATTAGAGAACATCTGTGGGGAGTATTTGAAGTGTCTTTGGAAAAAGTGTACATGTTGATGCTCTGGCATGCCATTTGCGTTGCACTGGCTCCTGTAGGAAACATGTTTGAAAAAATCTCAAGCTGGCTGCTACATTTCTTCCTCATCAGTCAGCATTCTTTCACTTGAAAGAGCTTTCATCTACAAAGCTGCCATTACCCACCCTCGAGGAATGCAAAGCCACTTCGTCAAGCTCAAGCATCAAAATGAACAAAAACATAATGAGACTATCAATGTTTGGTGACTAATGTGGGTTTATTGCCATGATGTAGATATGGGAGACAAGTGTGGACATACCTGTAATTGCTTCTAATAAGAGCAGGCAGATTAACATTGTTTTCTTGAATATATGATTAATGAAAATGGAGCAGAAATGACAACAGAGCACAAAAACTTAGAAGTGTTTCACTTGAGAAGAAAACTATTTTTTTAATTCCCTGAGCACTGATAAAGGGAATTATACCAACCTGTGGGTCTTTATGGGACAGAGGAGAGACAGGAAAAGACAAAAAGCAAACACACACACACACACTCCTACAAAAAGGACACTAAATCAAGACAATGGTTCTTCACACTTGTATAATATTGAATAACTTAGAAACACAAGTCTTATAGATCCTTTGAGATCTTATTTTACTTGTGATAGAAATACTTAAGCTAGGACCACCTCCCTTATCAGGCCTGGCAGTGAAAACAACTGTTGTACAAGAGTGAGTATTTCAGGCAATTGATGATTTTTAATATTTGAAAACCGAAAAATAATCCTTTTATTATTATGTAGGTTTGATCCCTCATGAGACTCATATCAGCTATAGTTGTAACTGTCTTGTGCACACTTTCCAAAGTGCCTTAAAGGACAACTGAGATGTACAGAGTTAGGTGCCTCAATGCCAAGGGGTTGCAGACTTTGTGCATTTTCAAACATCTTATCTAGATCACAGCAGTCTTACATCTCTTTGTTGACCACTATCACTGTTGTCAACATCGATATCATTATGTCTGACAACATAGGTCTTCCCAGGCAGCCCTAACCAACTCTTCTGGTTTATTATTTTCATCATTGGTGGGTTAATACACCATACCATCACACCTTCTGGATTTCTGGGTATTTGAAGATCCAAAAAAGGGCTTTCTATGTAGTGTACATAAACATTAGGTCATCAGTTGATGCTCAAGAAAGCTATCGCCTTCCTTCACATACAACTTCCTTATTGCTGAAATTGCTGGATAACTTAATTTTAAATGAGTGGGATGTTTTGTTTTAGTTTTTGCACATGTCACTTCTCTAAGGTCATTGTCAGCTCCTGAGCAGCAACAACCCCTACTTGACAAATTTTATGCTTTTTTGTACTACCAGGATGGCACCTGATAAGAAGCTGAAAGTTAGTGAATTTAATAGTGACTGAAGACATTACTTAAGACTTTCTAAGCCCGTTTCCTTATTGCAATACAGTGGAATTGGAATTTATGAACCATTCTGTGGGAATCAGGTATTGATAAAAAGTCATTCAAATGTGTATACCCATTTGGCAATGTAGGAATGACAACTTCTCCCTTTCTTTCTTTCTTTCTTTCTTTCTTTCTTTCTTTCTTTCTTTCTTTCTTTCTTTTTCTTTCTTTCTCTCTTTCTTTCTTTGTTTCTTCCTATCTCTTTCTTTCTTTCACTCTCTCTTTCTCTTTCTTTCCTTTCTTTCTTTCCTTTCTTTCTTTCTTTCTTTCATCTTTCCTTCTCTCCCTCTCTTTCTTTCAAGTATCCTAATTCTTCATGCTAAAATTGTCTTTGATTTTGAATATTAGTTGATTTTTAAAAATGTCACTTCTAAGACAAAATAATTCATTGGTCAGTGTGAGTACCTCAAATGAAATGAAACAAAATTATTATTGCTGAAAATTTGTCAAGACAACTGAGCAAAAATCTAATTATAACACGGTACACATTTATAAATCTGCTTTTTAAACAAATTGAACCATAGCAACTCCAATAACATAGAACTGAGGTATAAGATGAGTGAGTTAAATCCCTACCAGTACAAACCCTAACACATATTTAAAGCTAACAAATTTCAGGGGGCTGACAGAGATTATTTTTTCTGGTTGCTGTTATGATAGTCATTTGTTCTTTTCAGGATTTTCTGTTATTTTCTGAAAAAGTTAGAAAATAAACCAGCACAAGCAGCTGTCTGACTCTGGAGGAGAGCTTTTAAATTTCTCTAAATATTCCTGCTTTATATTCCATCTCCCCTATTCCTAGACCCCACAGTAGCTACTCATTCACAAGATGGAGAAAAAAGTCAGAAGAATGGGGTAAAGAGGAGAAGGGAAATGAGAATGACTTCATTTTAACCTTTAGATGTCTGCAAGAAGCCTTGCCTCAATTGTAGTCCAGGCCTTCTCCTCACACTTTTGAATTGCTCTTAGTTGGAAATATAGCTCCCTTGCACATGGCTCAGTGCCAATTGAGATGTGTCATACAGAAAGCTCTTTGTGGGCCAGCCTCATACAATATGAGGCAGAACCATCCAGCAAGATAACTCACTTGCCCCCAGTTCTCTCTCTTGCCTTCCCAAGGAGAGGAACCATACATGTTTCTGAGGATGTGGGCATGAAAACTCTTTTCTTACTTCCTGTCTTCTCTGCCTGGCTGGCTGTAGCTCACTGAGAATCACTCACTGAAAACTTGTGGCTTCTGTGACTTTTAAGGTTACTGTCGGAGGAGCTTTTTTCTTTCCCATGTGAGCAGATGAAGCAGGCACCCGAGTATAAGGGAAGTCAGGAAGGGTGCCTGGTACATGACTCCTGAGATAGGAGTTTAGGGCAGAGAGCTTGGAAGCATTTGAAATTCCAAGGAAGAAGGTGTGTGTTATTGTCAGGGAACATGTTACTGGACTGATTTTCTTTGTGGTCTTTTCTACATGTCATTTAGAGAGCTACCCAGTCATGACATTCAGTAATTTACTTGCTTAATATAGATTTATTCAATATTGAATGTGTACTCTGCATTAAGTCCAGGGATTCATATGTAACTTTCTACTTCTGAAGAAGCTACCATTTGGTGAGAAACAGAGAGAAGTGATGCCCCAAGACCTGGACAATTAGCTGAAGGGCATGCAGCACCCCACAGTGGGCTGCAGGGTAGACAGGTGTGCATATGTCCTGAAAACTGTGCTGTGAACGAGGAACAAGCCAGCACAGCAGACTTCAACAAGTAGGCAACTTTGGAACTGGTTATTAAGCTATGTGGGACTTGGTGTTATACAAAGAAAGACAGGCAATTGAAGACAATGGAGACTTCATGGGCAGAGGCCTGGAGCTACAGTCACATTTGGGGCTGGGAATAGGAGACTGCCTAGAACATTGAGTGGGGTTTGCTTGGGTCAGTGGGAGATGATGCTGGAGAATGGGCATTAAAGATTGCACATTGTCCACCAGGTTCTTATTCTCACTAAGGGGAGATGGCAAATTAATATGACCAGTTCACCTCTGTCCTCTGCTCCTCAGATGAATCCTGGAAGAGCAGGAAGGCAGAAGCTAGAGGAATTCACCTGACACTGGGTGCACATGTGATAGGTCAGTCATGGCCTAGCTCCTTCATATGGAGTTTTGTTAATCATCGCAACAAAGCACGGCACTATGTAATATTCACACTTGACAAATGTGGTAATTGGATCTTGATCAAAACCACTAAATCAGTATAATGGCCTGACAGCTCTATTCATATCTGTGTGGATTTAACTCTTTTTGGATCCTGCTGCTTGTCTCACCATGTTTCAAACAAGATTCACAGCCCTCATCTATGAATATAAAAACTGGATTAATTTTATGAACTTGGTGAAAAATTATAGATTTTGTCTCATAGACAAAGAGATGCTACCCAACCCACAGGGACTGGGCATCTCGGAGGCCCATTGGGATAACCAAGGGCTTCCACTGGCTAGCTGATGGCCCTTGGTAGAAACAGCTTTGTCAAGCAATAGAGAAGAGAGCAGCAGAGAGCCAGTTCTAAGCCTGGGAGAAGCATACCAAAATCAGGAGATTTGCATAGTAAAATTGAAAGCATATTTGCATTCAGGAATCAAATGCATGCATTACCACTGTCCTGGAAATAGGCTGACTCAGACCGTACAACTAAATAAAAGAATAATGTTTACTCAGAACTGATGTACTTGTTTAAAAAGTTAATGTTTTAAGCCTTTTGCCTTCTAGCAAAACATGGCTAATCTAATTAGAGCTTTCCAATCCCACTCAGCCTGCAAGCAAGCCTGCAGTGCATTGACTGCTCACCAGACAGGATAGACCCCGGGCCCTTTCTCCTCACTCCCTTAGCTTAAAAAGTTCAGCACCAGCTACCCTCCTTCTCATCACCAAGTATTTTCTTCAAATTTCTCAGCCAGCCATCAGGCACATTCCAGCACTTTGTCCTCCTTAGAATTCCAGAAAACAAGTTTATTTAGGTGATAGGTCTTCTCTCAAAGACATTCTTAGAATGCTCTGCAGCAGATATCTAATTGCAAGGCAAGAAAGTTTTAGCAGTAATAGAGGGGTTTTATACCATTAAGACCTCTCACAGGGAGCATCTTTAAGGCTCTCCCAATTTAGATTTCAGTAAGTTAGTTTATGGAAATGTTTTCCCCATTCTGAAGCCGAAATGGACTAGTTCTTAGGAACTGCAAGTTGGTGGCATAGAGAGGTTATGGATGGTGAGCTTAAAGATTAAGTTGGCATTAATTAGGAGTAATTGCATTTTAAGCATAGTTAGCTTTTAATCATTCAAGATCCAGGAAGGAGTTATAAAAAATCATGAAATAAAATATAAATGTAAGACTATAAAGTTTTTCTGCAGTTCACACAGAAAGGGAATTAGTCTGGTTGCAAAATGTCCAGGGAGACTGAGTAAAAGCATGAGGATGGGGAGTCCCCCATTATTCCTCCCCAGTTCCAAAGACTGTCTTAGGGTATGATGAACAAATGCAGCAGTGTTAGTATTAGTGACTACAATAATGATATATTATGTTTATATTCCAGAGCACCTCCAATTTAAGTCTTCTCCAATCCATATCTTACTTCATATATACACAACTTACAAGGGGGAGAAGTTAGTGCAGGTATAAGTGTTTGCATGATCCCAGTTCGCATAGCAGTCACACATGTCTCAGAATAGTTCAATGGTTTGCCTAGGATCACACAGCTATTTCACACCAGAGGTGGGATGAAAAACTCAGTGAATATGGTTTCCAAAGTACTTTTGAGTGGAATCTCTAAGTTTCCTTCTTTCTCACCAATAGGTTCATAGATGTGAGCTGCATGGAAGTCAAGACCATGACCATATTTTGTTCATCTCAAGCCCCTTCCCCAATTTTGGAAGGTTGACATGTGTGTACTTGGCACCTCCAGGACATGAAACCCTCGGACTTGATGAGGAGCATTTTTACCTTTGGATCTCATAATGCTGATGCTCTCCAATGGCTGGAGGGCCTATCATCTGTCCACACTCAAAATGGCAGTGGGCTCCAAATACACAGGTATCTTTGAAAATGATGAACCTATTTTCTTCCTATTCTCCCCCAACTATAAGCCTGACACTAAGTTCCATTGGATGTGGTTTAATAATCACAGTGAAGAACAGTTATTAGATAGTTAAGCCAGTATTTTTTTAAAAAGCCAAGCAAACAAACAAATCCCACATGATTCTTGTATTTTATGAATATTGTAGACAGCTACCACTTTAGTTTCTCAAGCTTAAACTAAAGTATATTAGGCTTGAGTGAATCTTTTTGACATGCACTGAATTAGTTTATTTGTTCATGGATTGTTTGAGTCAAATTCTGTTATGTCTTTCACTGAGGAAAAAGAGGCTGTGATCCTGTTTCCTACCTGACTTATTAATTACACTCTATTGGAATGCAATGGTGAACATCACTGTTATAGCATAGATTGCATGCCATGTTGCACAATACTTTCATTGTAAATAGAATTCAGCCATCTCCCAGTTGCAGAATAGGGGAGATTATATCAAAAGTAATGTTTACAGTGTTCTAACAGCCTCATAAAGATAAACATCGAAAACTCATTTGAAAACCTGAATCATTGTGTCCATTCTTAAGTTTCTGTAATCAGCTTCCTTACATATTTATCTATTCTTTGGTGTGCCAAGATGTTCAGCAGACCCCATCTCAGGCATATTTGCATAAGAGCATGGACATAATCTGTGGACCAAGAAGAGCAATTGATTCCATAGGCCACTCATCTGACTTCCTTTTGGTCCCATCGGCAGATATTTAGAGAAGGGACATTCAATTTAGGAGACAAGTGAGTAAACATGCCTCGGAAATGTATGCAGAGTCTTGTTCTGCCTGTGAGTTGATGAGGAACTTTCTGACTCATCTATCTGTGCTCCTATTTCTGAATCAAAAGGAAAATAAAATTAATATAAATTCTCCAAATGTCATGTCCCCCACATTTCTGTGAAGGATAAGTGGAGAGTATTTACTGGCTTTAGAGTCATAGGCCTTTCAGATTAAGGACTAATTCCATCACTTGCTAATTGTTTAACCTTGGATAAGTCACTTCTGTGAAGATTAGTTGCTTGCTATTTCAAATGGGGCCTATGAAAATAACTCTCTTACAGGGCACTTGTGAGGATTAAGCAATTATATACAACACGCCTATCCCTGTGCTCAGTACTAAGTAAATGAAAAATAAAGGTTAATTAGAATGATATTTGCCACCCAGGAGGACCACCTACAGGGTTATTATGGAGAATAAATATGGCAATGAAAGGAAAAGACTTTAGCAGAGCCCTTGGTCCACCCCTGTATATTTTCTGATGTAGAAATAAAACGAAAATATAGGTATTCATACTTAATTCATAGATTTTAATTACTAAGCAAAATAAATTCTCTTTCTAGTTGCCATCAGGTTTCAAGTGTGAAATTCTCTTTTAAATGCCCTTCACATCTCTGTTTGCCATCCCTTTGTTCTGACACACATTGGGTAGATGGGTGCATTTCCAAAGCTGAAATGGTCAAGAGTCAAAACTTTGTCTGTAGTTTATCTTCTGATCACACAGTTTGGAGACTAGAGACCACCCTGAGACTTCAATTTTGGCTTCCAAGATAAACTAGGATCCTCCGGAGATGAGCATCCAGGTATCAAGCATACAAGAATGCCTATTGATGCATAAATATATAAACAGGCAGAAAGCCAGGGCTCTTAGCTGGTGGTGAGTCAGCCTGAGCCTAAGAGGCAAACAAGACTGAGAGGTCCTTCTTGCACTGAGAACTTCAGGTTGAAGTTTAATAGACTTTTAGATCTGAGCTCTCCTTAGCATTAATAATGTCACTTGAAATAAAAATTTCCATAACCTTATATTCTTTCATAGAGGTTTCATATAAAGTACCTCATAACCTAGTTGCATAGTGTAAACGATGCAAGGGCTCCCTCTCACTTTTACCTATAGAAGAAAATAAGCAAGTGGTTCCAGGCACTTGCTGAGTTAGTGACAGCCTGTGAGAAGGCAAAGGGACTCTCAAGGAGAGTCCTACTAGCATGGTTCACAGTTGGAGAACCTCCCTTGCTCTCTGGCATGAGGCCTCCTTACAGAACAAGGACTTTGGAAGGTGTCCTCCGTGGTGCTTTGGTTTCTACATGCTGTGCTATTTCCTGATTCCCAGCTTTTCTTGCCTAACTCAAAGATTATTAGCTTGCAGTACCATTTCAGAGGGAATTCTTCATGTGACTAAGGGTCTCCACTAGCTGCAGCAAACAGCACCGCCTCTGTGAAAGGGCTCCCACACTTTTGTGGAAACCAGACCTTATCCCAGTTACTTGAAAATGGACTGTGGATGTACTTGTAAAACTTTTTCTAAGACACTCTGGATAGGAGGATTGTGTGAGTACTCATGTGCGAGTGTGTAAGTGTGTGTGTGTGTGACTCTGTGTGTGCGTAGTGGGGATAGATTCAGAGGTAATGCTTTCAGGGATTTCCTGAACCCATCATTTCCTCATTTCCTACCTCTGCATTCTGCAACATGGTATCTTTAGGTGGGAGTTTCTAGCCCCTGGAAATCACCAACTACTTCAAATCAGAGCTCCCCATTACCTTACAAGAACCAGTTTTTAAATACCACCACACCACCGAGTGGTTTCATTGACTTTGAACTACACAGTTAGCTGTCAGATAACACAGTCTAATAAGTCATAGGTGGGACACTTAGATAGGAATATCGTGTCCAGCAGCCTTGATTGCTCTAACTAGATTGCTCCTGAATTAGAAAAAAAATGTAACTCATGTTTTCCTTTTTATAGGAACATTTAACTATATACTTCTACATTTCTAGCTTATGTGGCAGTGCTCTCAGTTACAAGAATCAGTAAACTCTTAGGTTCCAGCCAAATTCTAGTAAATATAATAGAGCCTTCCCTCTCTTTGAAACATGCAAAATTTCAAATTCTATAATTCCTTGGAAATTTCATGAAATAAGAGAAGACTATATGTCTTTACAGCATAGTAGGGAAGAGAGAACGATATGAGTTTGCCCTTGTAGATAAAGGCAAGTAGAGTCTATATTTAATTTGAAATTTATTAGCACGCCCTTGCAGGACCTAAAGCAGAGGAGGCAACTATTTAGAAATTTTGTCTCAAGATTGCTTTAGTTGCCATGTGAGAAATTATTGCAAAGGGCAAAAGAGAAGCAAATTTTTCTTTAATTTCTTCAAAGAAGAACTTTATATTTCCCTTTGGCCTTTTTATACACAAAATTCTTGCTCGTATCTATAAGAATCCAAACCATGGACCCAAACACTGGAGTAGAAGGGATCACTGGAGAATAGGTGAAATTGCCTCAGAAGCAATGTGCTATAACAGAACATAATTTTACATTAATTTACATTTTTCAAGACAGCTGGTCACTTTTGAATATTAGGCTCAAGCCTTAGACTTCAGGTTAGAGAAAGTCAATGAGTACATACAAGGACTTTTGCGATGACAGCCTTTGTATTTTCCAGTATGATAGCTCTTCTTCACACATGACTAGTGTGACTAAACAGTTTGATTTCTAATTTTATTTATTTATAATTAATTAAAATTAAAATTTAAGTGACACTATGTGACTACTGCCTGCTTTATTAAACAGTGCAAAAATGGATGGTGAGTGACCTCTCTGAGCTTAACATTTGGATAGAAATATTTATGGGAAGAGAGGGTTAAGTGACACCTGTGAAAGGAGGAAGCTTGGTGGCCAGTATCTCACAGGGTCACCATGGAAGCTGGACTCAGTAGCACACTGGAAACTGGCTCAGGAGCCAGTATCTCTTTCTAACTTTGAGTTCATTGATATTTTACGTGGTCAAAGTGAGAATATCCATACTGCGGAAATCAGCAACCACTACCACAAATTAGGTCTTCCAACCTCTCATCTACTCCTAGTCCAGAAGCTACTTGTCAAACATTTATCAACATACCATTAGGTGGATATATTTACAAATTTTAATAATTTATAGAAATTCCTACTGTTGGACAAAAACAATCTTCTTAAGCATTTTTTCTTACAGAACAATTAATTACAGTTTTAATTCTTCCATTTATTCTTTTCCTTTTCATTCTTTTCACGTTATATTTTTGTTATCTTCTTTTTCTTACCTTACTTTTACAGACTTGGTTATTTCTATGTCTCTACTGCCTTAGAGAATCTCTGCTTAAAGACGACTGTGCATCTTTATTCTTTCTCTTTTATTTTTCCCTGTAATGTGAGCTATAATCTTTTAGTCCTTTCATCTTGTGTATTTATTCTTTCCTATGAGCAAAGGAGCCAGAATGCAGCGCAATACAGTCATATTTTCATGTTGAGAAAAAAGACCAAGTGTTATTTGTCTCCACTTCTCCACACCCTTTTTTGGGCAGGTGTTCTCCCTTCAGTCCTAAGCTTTTGCATGCTCTAGCAAAATATTTTATAAAAGGTTGCATATAACAAGTCTGCCTTTCTACCACCTGTCCATTTCTAGACATTTTAACTAGTGTTTCATGCACACTACATTAGTAGATTCTATTCATAGAGTAATTTTGTTTTCTCAGTAATATGTTCTTAAGACACCTGCCCTAAAAATTGAAGTCTAAACTCTATTTTGACTTTAGACTTAGTAAAAATTCTGCAGATGGTTTATTGGTTGAAAAGCTTAAATTAAAAATGATATTGAATGAAGACCTTTTGCTGCTAAAACTACTCAGAACCTGTATTGACTTGTGTTGCATTGACTTGTACATACGTACTGAGTTGTATTTTATTGAGATCTGCTCTCTACCAACAGGTTAACACTAATTACTTCACAAGGGTTATCCCATCTGGGCAGATTCTAAGAAAGCATTAAAAAATGGTTTCAAAGCATCAGGAAATTTTTAGGACAATGGATCTTTTCTTCAAAAAATTTACAAAGAAGTCCATTATATAAACCAGGCAAAAGCTGGGATTTTTCTTCTTTTGATGTGAGTAACAAATCTATCTAGAGGGAACATCAAATAGAACTGCTGGTAACATCTCATTTTTTAAAAAGGCAATCTTATTCTTTACCTATATTATACTTCCATTCTATTAGTAAATAGTATTTCTACTCTATACTATATTTTCTAGTATAAAAACTATCAATCTTAATTTTTCAAGCCAACACTTTATGTAAGAATTAAGAAATCAAGTGGGCTTTAGGACTATCTTTTCTATCTCAGAAAATTTTGAAAACTTTGCAATTATATGCTGAAATACACAAAAATTATTAAAGAATTGTTTCCACTTTTATATTGTTTCTTACCCTATAAGTTCCATGTATAGAAATCAGTTTATAGGATAAGATGCATGGCCTTGATATTAATGTTCAATTATTGCCACAAATTCTAAACCAATATTTTATTTTATTTTATTTTATTTGTACTGAGGATTGAACTCAGGTCCTTGTACTTGTGAGGCAGGTGGTGGAACCACCGAGCTAAATCCCCAGCCCCTAAACCAATATTTTAAACATGACTTCAACTCTCAAGAGTGCCAACATAATACCAGAGAGAAAAGATCAGAAATTTCAAGTGGCATATGATGTAAGTCTTAAACATTTGCAATATGTTTTGGAAGATCTGGGTACTTGTCCTTCTTCTTATCTACATATTGACTTCATAGTTTTGTGACATGAATGAGGAATGTTCTCAATAGTGTATTTGTCATGCAATCCCCTTAGCATCAGAAAAATAAATCAATATCAATAGTAGTAAAGTAAAATAGATTTCGGTATTTTCTTAAATATAATTGTTTTATACCTAAAATCTCATAATTCAAGTTGATGAATATTGTCATTTTTATCCATGGGTGTCTTGGACTCAGAGCCTAACAACTGTGTGATTTGAAAATCCTTCCTTAAATATTTGAGTACAGGGCAGAAAATATATTGACCTCAATGCAACAACAACGACAAAATGTGCCAAATTAAAATTGTAACTGTAGGCCATGGCAATGCTGTGAGTCGCGTGGACCGTGCTGAAACAGCCCGCTGCAGACAGGCAGGTCTGCTGACTCCGTAGCGACGTCGCAGCAATGTCGCAAGTCACACGGAATGCTCCTAATCAGCCCGTGCCCCGGCAGCAATCCACTGGACACGCCCCCCTGCTCCTCTGTACAGCCACCTGGTTCCACACTACAAAGATGCAGGGGACACCGGACCACCAGACCACTGTACTAGGTAAGTTGGAGTCATCTTCACCTCCCATCAGGACCGGGACTATCTTCAGGGGAAGGGCAGCTGGAGCCTGCAGTACAACTCTGCAGAGTTCAACCCTATAGGAGGAGAGGGAGCTCAATTTGGGACTTGCAGCCAGAAATCTGCCTGAATCTCATGGGTCTGTGACTAGCTTGCTGAGACTCATTGACTCATATCTGCATACTGCTACCCGTGTTGTCTATTGAGACAGCAGAGACATACCCTGAAAGAGGCCCTTCATCTTCATGATTATTTTTTATTCCCAAAATTAGTTTTATTATTTTGGGTTTTTTCTCTTTTCTTTTCTTTTGCTCCTCTTATCTTTATTTTTCCCCTACTCTTTGAAAATATTTGTTTTTCTCTCCTTTTTTTTCTTTTCTTTTCTTCTTTTTTCCTCTTTCCTTTCTCTCTCTCTCTCTTACACTCACCCTCTTGCTCTCCCACATTGTTCATCTTCCCTTTTTGTCTCCGTTTTGGTCCTCAGTTGGAGTTCTTCTTTATTTTCCTATTATTCTCTTTTTCCTTCTCACCTGTGTCCTCTGGCCACACTGCTAACCTTCCCCTATCCTTCTTCCAATCTATCCCTCCCTCCTCAACCCCTTCTAACTCCCCATCCCAAAGGGTAAAGTTGTTATATTGAAGAGTTTATTCACTGTATGTTGGGTTGGTCCTCGATCTTGATTTAAATCACACAGCTAAAGGTGATAGATTAATAACTACCACAAAATGTCATTTTCAAAGATATACTTGATGCAATGGTGTTTCTGATTGTATCACTTGGGCTAAGGTGTGGGTATTGATCTAGTCAATGAAGCTTCCTAGCATAAGGAAAATGAGATAGCCTTAAAGTCACTAGAGACTCAAAATTTAAAGACCAGCTATATTTGGAAGACACCTCTGAGAAGCAATCATTCCATAAGGGTTCTAATTACAAGCAACAAAGATACCTACAATAAGCAATTTCAAACTATCAACCCAGGAGTTAAACTAAGGACAGTACCAAAAACAAAAATGAGAAGACATTTAAGCAAGGCACAAACTCAGACTTCCACCCCACCAAGGGGAAATCCTGGGGGAAATGAGATGGAAAAGTCCCATAACCAATCACCTGGATACCCTGAACTGATAGCACAGGAAGTAACAAAACAGATGAATGAGGCTCTAGAAAAATTCAAAGCAGAAATAATTGCCCAGGCATCCACAGAGGTGGTGAACAGAGTGAAAGACATGATTAGAGGATCTAGAACAGAAATTGATAAAAAAATAGTTGAGCTCAGAAACATGCTGGAAGCCATGAATACCCAGCATAAGAAAGAAATGGAAACCATGATTGCCCAACATAAGAAAGAAATGGAATTCATGAAACAGATTCAAACAGATATTCAGGAGATCAAAAACTCCATTGAAAGTATCCACAGCAGATTAAAGGAATCTGAAGATAGAATATCAGATATAGAAGACAGGACCATGGTTAGAGACCAAGAAAATAGAGATTTCTGAAAAATAGTAAGGGCCCAAGAGAAATCAATCCAAAAACTGCTAGATGATGCAAAGAAGAATAACATAAGACTGATAGAAGTCCATCAAAAAACAGGAGAAAGCACAATTGACATAAAAAAACTGTTCACAGAAGTAATAGTGGAAAACTTCCCAGACAGAGGTAGAGAACTGGACATACAGATAAGTGAGGCATATAGAACTCGTACTAGCCATGATCAAAACAAATCTACATCTAAACATATAATAGTCAAGATCCCAGAAACCCAACAGAAGAACAAAATCCTACAAGTCGTTAGAGAAAAGAAACAAATCACCTACAAAGGAAAGGCCACCAGAATCACAGCAGACTTCTCAACACAAACCCTCAAATCAAGGAGAGCCTGGAGTAAAGTATTTCAAGCCCTAAAAGAAAATAACTTCAACCAAGACTGTTGTATTCTGCAAAACTATCTTTCAAATTCAATGGGGAAATTAGATACTTCCACGACAAAGAACACCTGAGAAATTTCATGAACACCAAACCAGCACTACAAATAATTCTAAACAATATCCTAGGAAAAAGCAATGAAGGTCACAACTCCATGAGGCCCAACAGAGGGAAGCAACAAGGCAAGGTAAGACACTAAAGGGAATGGGGGAAAAATAAGAAATAAAAGAGCCACCAAAAGTAAAACATCATGACAAGGATGAATCAATATCTATCAATTATAACCCTCGATGTTAATGGCCTCAATTCACCTATCAAAAGAAACAGACTGACAGAAGGGATTAAAAAGGAAAATGCAACAATATGCTGTATACAAGAAACACACCTAACTCAAAAAGAAACTCATAGACTGAAAGTAGGAGAATGAAAAAAAGTTCTCCACACCACAGGAACCCAGAAGAAAGCAAGTGTAGCAATCTTATTTGCAGACAAAGTAGATTTCAAACCAAAACTAATTAAGAGAGACAAAGATGGCCACTACATCCTTGTGAAGGGAGCAATCCAAGAGGAAGAGATGACAACCTTAATATATATGCACCAAATACAAATGCCCACAAATATACAAAACAAATATTAATAGACATGAAAAACCAAATAAGCACTAATACAATTGTACTGGGGGACCTCAATACCCCACTATCACAAATAGACAGATCATCTAAACAAAAAGTTAACAAGGAAATTTTAGAACTGAACCAAGCTATTGAACAAATGGATTTAATAGATGTTTACAGAGTGTTCCACACCACAAAATTGGAATACACATTCTTTTTGGCTGCACATGAGTCATTCTCCAGAATAGACCACATACTAGCTCATAGGACATATCTAAGTAAATGTAAAAGAATTCAAATTACCCCCTGTATATTATCAGACCATAGTGCAATAAAACTGGAGATCAATAACATAAGAAACCACAAAACTCCAATAAACACATGAAAACTGAATAACACCCTTTTGAACAACCAATGGGTCACAGAAGTAATTAAAGAAGAAATTAGACAGTTTCTACAAGTAAATGAAAATGCCAGTACAACATACAGGAATCTATGGGACCCCATGAAAGCAGTTCTATGTGGGAAATTCATAGCAGTGAATGCTCATATTAGGAAAACAGAGAAAACTCAGATAAATAACCTAATGCAGAACCTCAACCTCCTAGAAAAAGAAGAGCATAACGAATCCAAAGCTCATACAAGAGAGGAAATTATAAAGATCCGAGCAGAAATCAATGCAATGGAGACTAAGAGAAAAATACAAAAAAAAAAATCAATGAATCAAAGAGTTGGTTTTTTGAAAGAATAAATAAAATCGATAAACCTTTAGCCAATCTTATCAAAAAAAGGAAAGAAAAGGCTCAAATCCATGCAATTAAGAATGAAAAAGGTGAAGTCACAACAGATCCAACAGAAATCCAGAGGATCATCAATACCTACTTCAAGAACCTCTACTTCAATAAAATGGAAAACATAGAAGAAATGGGCAGATTCCTAGATACATACGAATTGCCAAAGTTAAATGAAGAAGATATAGAAATTCTAAACACCCCAATTACAATGAGTGAAATTGAAAATGTAATAAAATATTTACCAACAAAGAAATGTCCAGGTCCTGATGGCTTCACTGTTGAATTTTACAAGACATTTAAAGAAGAACTAAAGCCATTACCCTTTAAACTCATCAAGGAAATTGAAAGGGAACCAATACTTCCAAATTCATTCCTGGAAGCAAGTGTTACTTTGATTCCAAAACCAAGGAAAAACCCAACCCAAAAAGAGAACTACAGGCCAATCTCCCTATTGAACATAGATGTAAAAATCCTCAACAAGATACTGGCAAACAGCAAACAGAACACAAAGGGTCATCAAGAAGATCATACACCCTGTCCAAGTCAGATTTATCCCAGGGATGCAAGGATGGTTCAACATTTGTAAATTAATAAATGTAATACACCATATTAACAGAGTCAAGGACAAAAACCATATGGTCATCTCAATAGATGCAGAAAAAGCATTCGACAAAATCCAGCACCCATTCATGGTAAAAGCCCTACAGAAAATTGGAATAGAAGGTCTTTATCTTAACCTGATTAAGGCTACCTGTGAAAAATCAACAGCCAACATCATACTAAATGGTCAAAAACTGAAAACTTTCACTAAAATCAGGAACAAGACAAGGATGCCCACTATCACCACTAATGTTCAATATAGTTCTGGAAACATTAGCCACAGCAATTTGAAAAGAGAAAGAAATAAAAGGAATAAAGGTAGGAAAGGAAGAAGTTAAACTGTCATTATTTGCTGATGATATGATACTTTATGTAGAAGACCCAAAAAACTCTACCAAAAGACTTCTAGACTTAATGAACAGATTCAGTAGAGTAGCTGGATACAAGATCAACACTCAAAAAACAATAGCCTTCTTGTACACAAATACCAGACCCATTGAGAGAGAAATTCAAGAAGTAATTCCTTTTACAATAGCATCTAAAAAAATGAATTATCTAGGAATCAACCTAACAAAGGAAGCAAAAGACTTCTACACTGAAAACTACAGCATTCTGAAGAAGGAGATTGAAGAGGATATAAGAAAATGGAAAGATATCACTTGTTCCTGGGTAGGAAGAACCAATATAGTGAAAATGGCCATACTTCCAAAAATACTATATAGATTCAATGCAATGTCAATTGAAATTCCAACAATATACTTCACAGAACTAGAGAAAACAATCTAAAACTTCATTGGGAACCAGAAGAGACCTAGAATACCTAATGCAATTCTAAGCAACAGAGACATGGCTGCGGATATCACAATCCTCAACTTGAAACTATACTACAAAGCTACTGTGGTAAAATTAGCATGGTACTGGCAAAGGAACAGACCTGAGGATCAGTGGAATAGATTAGAAGATGCAGAAACAACTCCAGACATGCTCAGCCCCCTCATCTTTGACAAAGGAGCCAACCACCATCATTGGAGGAAAGATAGCTTATTTAATAAATGGTATTGGAAAAACTGGATTTCAACCTGCCAAAGATTGAAACTAGACCCATACCTATCACCGTGCACTAAACTAAGATCAAAGTGGATTAAAGATCTAAATATTAAAACAGAAACACTAAACTTGCTGGAAGATAAGTTAGGTAGAACTCTTGAAGACATTGACATAGGAAAAGATTTCATGAACAAAACCTCAGTAGCACAGAAACTAACACAAAGAATCAAAAGCTGGGATTTCATCTTATTAAAAAGCTTTAGCACTGCAAAAGAAACCACCAACAGAACTAAGAGACAACCTACAATATGGGAAAAAAATTTTAGCAGCTGTACCTCAGACAAAGGACTACTATCTAGAATATATAAAGAATTGAAAAAAATCAGACCCTCCCCCCAAATTCAAAGACCCAATTCAAAAATGGGCATCTGAAATGAACAGACATTTCTCAGACAAAGAAGTAAAAGCAGCAAATAAATATGTGAAAAAATGTTCAACATTACTGGTCATTTGAGAGATGCAGATGAAAACAACACTGAGATTCCACCTCACCCCAGAAAGAATGGCTGCTATCATGAAATCAACAAATAACAAATGCTGGTGGGGTCCTGGGGAGAAAGGAACCCTTCTCCATTGCTGGTGGGAATGCAGACTGTTGCAACCATTATGGAAGTCAGTAGGGAGATACCCCAAAGACCTAGGACTAGAGGTCACATTTGACCCAGCTATTCCCCTGATGGATATCTTCCCAAAAGAATTAAAAGAATCATACCATACTGATATATGTGCACCCATGTTCATAGCGGCACTGTTTGTAATAGCTGAAGCTTGGAAGCAGCCCAAGTGTCCATCAACTGGAAACTGGATAAAGAAGATGTGGTTTTTTATAAAATGGGTTTTTAAATAAAATAGAGTACTACTCAGCCATAAAGAATGAAAAACTAGAATCATTTATAGCTAAATGGATGCATATTGAGGCCACACTCTTAAGTGAAATAAATAGGACACACATATGTAAATACCAAATAGTTTCACTACTGTGAGAAACTGATAGTGTAAAAAAGGGTTAAAATGATTAAAATGAATAATTGATAATTTGAGATAGGAAAAAAGTTTCAAAGACGAAGGAGTGAAAGGAGGGGAAGGGGAAAGGAAAAGAGGGAAAGGAAAAACTATGAGAAAAGAAAGAAAAATGGAAATAAAATCTATGTAAATAGAGAAGGGTGGAGGGGGTGAAGGGTGCACAGGTAATGGGGAAAAAAATAAGAACCAAGATATATCATGTACAGGTACAAACACCCAATGATAAATGTAAATTAATTGTATACCTAAAATGTACCAATAAAAGAACTAATAAATAAATAAATAAATAAATAAATAAATAAATAAATAAATAAAATTGTAACTGTTGAATCATATATCTCCCAGAGCTAACATTGTTAACTAATTTAATACCATTTTTCCACAGTTATATGTCAACATAATAACTTTAAAACAAAAGAACAAAATGAATTATTTGTTCTTAATAAAACTCAAGATTTTAAAATGTGCAAATCCTTTAAGACAATTTATAGTATAGTAATAACATTTTTAAAGTGTAATAATGATTTAATTTAATATGAACTCACATAAAGCTGAAACAAACAAACAGAAAAACCTAGAAAAGTCTTTTTAAAAGTTGTGCACATTTAACAATTCACCTTGTTGGATTCACTTGTCAACAATATTTCTCAAAATAATAATCTAGTTTGAATATTGTCACAGTCAAAGTTAACTTAAAGCTCAAGAGTAAGGATTATTGGGTGCTTAATAAATCTTTTATTCACATGCTTGGTGGACTCAGAACTGTCTCTGAAGAATAATCTCATTTTGCCAAGTGCCATGTCTGCAGTGCCCACTCTGTGGAAATGAGAATGTTTTATTTTCAAAGAGAGCTTTGTGTTTCTTGATTGATTTCTTCCTAAGAAATTAATTGTTTTATATATTCCTGTAACTGAAGAAATCCAAATTTTTCTTAGCGCATATCATGCTCTTTCTTCCAGGTATAGTTGCTACCCTGCAACCCACAGACTTGCAGTCAACCACTGTTGAATGAGATTTAGAAGACCTATAAACTTTTAGAATTATACAAAAAAGTTTATATACGTGAATATGTGTGAAATCTGTGGAGAACAGTTATCACTTTCATAATCTTCCTAAAAGAATTCATTTATAAAAATAAAGATAAAGAAACTCTTCTCTAGAGTCTAGACAATCTAGACTACCCGAAGGTATACACTTGATGGTATCATCTTGAGCTTTGCCCTCTCCCTTGACTTATTCATTTACCTCTTCCATGCCTTGTTTAACTGGCTACCAATTCTGAGCCCAAAGTTTTGCAGAAGTTTTAACAAATAAGACTTGCAATGCCCTTGATTGTATCTGTGTTTGAAAAGTCATTGGGGATATTGCTATTACATTATTAGGAACCTTCCATAAGAAAATACATAGAAAAAATCTTTTAGAGAGAGTCCTAAAAAAGAACTTCATTTCTCCAAAGAAACTGACAACTTTTCATTTTTTTTCAGATAAAATGCCTAGGATCAGTTCTAGAGTCAAAGCTATTGAGGGTTCACAGTAATTGTATATTGTTATCTACTCCTGTCCCTCTTGGTCCTGATTTTGGCATTCTATCTGTACTAATATTTTTATTTTTATTTTTATTCTTAATTATGTATTCTATTTTTATACATAATTGGGCAACTCTTCTTAAATGAGACTTAAGAGGAAAAATTAGATAAATATTCTACTTACAACTAGGGAAATTTTTTTTTGAGCTAAGTGGCTACTCTGAAGTAACAGAGAGCGCTCCTTGTAAAGTTGGGTTCTCAAACCCAGGCTTCTCACATATGAGAATTGGCTTTTTTTTTTGATGCTTTGTCATATAAATGATTCAGAATATTCGTTATTGATAAGCAGTGCAGTGCACCTTTTATATGTCTTTGAGAAATGCCTTTTCTCTATGTTCATTTCTCAGTTATGAAAGAACATCCTGTTTAGCTTTCTAGAAATATCAGTTTCTTATTCTAGACACCATCATAATAGACTATGAATTTTTTCTTCTCTCTTTGTAATGGTGTCTTGGGAAACAGAGGGAGTGGCAGCAAAGGACAAGACAAAAGTAAGAGCAGGAAAAGTTTGCTCGCATGTTTTTCTGCTCTCTCTGTGCCCTCTCCTGCAGAGAGAAGTAAAGTCACAAAATGGTTATGAACCTAGACTCTAAAGCCAAATGGATTTTGAAACCCAGCCCTACACTTTTTGGCTGTGTGACCTAGGGAAAAAATACTTAACATTTCTGTGAAAAATGTGTACCATTATCTTTTTTCCATATGGTTGTTTTAAATATTACGGAATAAAGGTGAAAAGCCCATAGAACAGTGAGTGGTATATAATACAAACTCAGGGAAGTATTATATATTATATTCATTACCAGGACTATGAATAAGTGCTGCATAAATACTGTCAATGTGTACAAAGCCGTCCATTAGAAAACATACAAAAGTGGATCCCCTATCCCATTGAAAGAGAATTAGGTGCAAAATTCTCTAAGACACTATACTTTCACCATGGCTTTATGCAGTAGGCACAAAATGGACTTTAAAAAAATCCAGATGGAATTTTTGCATGCAAATCAAGGGCAGTGATTTAATTTCAAACCATTTCTCTGGTACCTGCCCAAATATATTTTGGGTGTGAGCAGGAGGATCGCAGGAGCTGTGGGAGGCAGCAGTTGAAATCGCGTGTATAAGGTTGTTGTTCCAACTTCTGAGGTTGGAGTGAAGCCACCTTGAAGATTTGGCCTTCTCTGTCTGTGATCCTAGGAAATTTCCCCAGCATTAAAATTGTGCTCCAGGGAACAGAGAGAAGTAATGATTTTTGTATCTGTAAATAAGCCCGTTGCTATGTGTGAGTGGCAAAGTTCCATAGACATTAGCTATTTTCGCTTTTTTGTGGTCCACCCATGAATTACAAAGCTCAAAAGGGTGTTTCCTTCCCAGTTGAAAATAGCTTTTGGCAGGATTTTTTGACACAGTTTTTCAATGAGCCACGGGACCTGTCACCTCAATCATTTTGCTTTGCCTTTCATCCTCCCACAGAAGTGATTTTAAGGAGGGAGGGTAACTGATCAGATGAAGTCAAAGGTACGTGAGCATGTTAATAACAACCTGTCACCACCTGGAGCAGCCAGATGTAAACACATTAGGCAAGGGGTGTAGTGGGCTTCCAAAGTGCCCATTCTCTCATCTTCCTTCACCTGTGTACTCTTCCAATCCTGAGAGCCCTCGTGGGTGGCAGTTAATAACGTGCCCCCCCAAAGCAATGTGCAAGACTCACAACTAAAAATTCATTCTTGACCTCCTTGACTGTCCCCCAAATTAATAAAGTTACTCCCAGAATATTCACTACTTGGAGAATCATAATCACACAAACATCAAATAGTTCTCAAGACTTTCAAAATAATGAAGTTCAAAGCTTCAAATTGCCTTGCTGTCGGTATTGAAAATAAATGGAAACTTGAGAGATGCAGTTAGAATGGGCCACCATCATTTATTCAGCAGCATCACTTACATGAGTTTAGACTTCTATAACAATCTCTTGACGGAGGTACTACATCTATCACCATGCTACAGAAAATGAAACTGAAGTAGGAGGAATTGAGGATCTTGCATGTGTTTACACAGTTAGTTGTTAGTGGCAGATTTCTAACCAAGGCCCTTTGTCTCCAGAATGCTCCTTCCCACCAAATGATGTGGCCTCTAGTGTCAATCACAAAGGTGCTGTAATGGGGAAATATTCTAAGAAGCAGTGATGAGTGAGATTTCACTGAGACTGGCTCCCCTTCCTTAGATGAACTGGACTGGAAGTATAAAATGCTTGAATTGCACCAGGCGTGGTGGCACATGCCTATAATTCCAGCTGTCTGGGAGGCTGAGACAGGAGAATTGCAAGTCTGAGCCCAGCCTGGGCAACTTCGTGTCTTAGCAAGATGCTGTCTCAAAAAAAATTTTTAAAGGAGGATGAGGATGTAGCTCAGTGTGAAGGCTGTGGGTTCAATCTCTAGTAAAATGAATGAATGAATGAATAAATGAATGAATTTAAAATGGCCTGGGCATATAGCTCAGGGCAAGGGCCTCAAATTCAATCCCCAGCACTGTAAAAAGCAGCTAGATTTGCTTAGTAGATTACAGTGACTTAGGTGCAGAGACATCTTGCAACTAGTTAGTGAGAGACCTGAGGCCTGAAATATGGACTTCCTTTCTCCTTGAGCAGGATTTCATACTATGGGTGACTAATTAGAGTCTGTTTCACCGGAATATGAAGTTCTCTTTTTATTTTTCCTTCACCCGCTGCTGTTTCTGGGTGCTGTTTTACTGTCCCTTTTTTACAACTCCTTCTTCTTAGCAAAGTGATGTTGTGGGAGGAGAAGGGGAAGATGCCTAAGAAACCAGGGTTTCAGTCCTGACTCATATTTGCTAACTGTTTAAAATGCAACAAAACAGTACTTCTGGGGCCCTCTATTTCCTCATCTATACATTGGTAACAAAAAGCTGTCTTTTTATTGTGCCACTGGGTTTCTTAAGAAACAAGGTTTTCAGATCTCCAGATTTTTGCTACTTAAACTGGGATACATAGACCAGTGAAATGAGCAACAACAGTAGCTAGGTAGAAATGAAGAAGCTTAAGTCCAACTTCAAATTTACTGAATAAGAATCTGCATTGTAACAAGGTCTTCCAGGGATTTGTGTGCACTTTACAAAGTGAGAAGCATTGTGAAAATTTGACATCTAGGGCTAGGCATGAACAGAAGGGTTGTTCTTTTTTTCTCACTTGTTTCCTTTCTCTTTTTTGCTGCCCTAAAAGGGCATTCAGGTCACCAGTCCCCTCCTCTTGGGATGAGTTTTGCAATGTTTTTGTATGATAAAGAGAAAATGTGCTACACATATTGTCTAATATTAAACACTTCTATGGGATAAGCAGGATCTGTGGGACTGCCTTGAAATAAAACCCAATGACTATTTTACCAAATGGAATAAAAGAAGATGAAAAGCAATCTCTTAATAGTGCCAATTAGTTTTCACCCCCAAATGTTTGCTGCAGTTTTGGAACAGGACCTTTGGATTTCGGAGTTTTTTTGGCTTGGAGATGGCTGATGAATACTGGGGATATGAATTTTCTCAGTCATGTGATGTCCTTGATCTTGTCAAATTATGAGGTCTGAGTTCTATCAGAGCAGCTTCTTCCTGAAAAAATTCTGTGTAGACTGTGGCTGAACCAGACCTAGGAGAGGATGGATGTTTATGGAGCCACCCAGCACTCTCTGGGGTGCTGTTGGACCATTCTGCTTTGAAAGAACCTTCCCTCCCTACCTAGGCTTGAGGCAGATGAGCAGTTTGGGAAAAGAGGCAGCTCATTTTCTCCAATCTTGGAATTTTAAGTCTGAGTTCAGATTATAGTTCCTTCTCCACACCACAGAAAAGAATGCATGGTTTCTAAACAGAAGACTTTACTTTTTTTGTTGTTTCAAAGCACTCTGAAATCATATAAAGAATTCAACAAAATGGAGATGTCTCTCACTGATGACACTGATGATAAGGATTTTTTTTTAAATCAAAAGAAAAAATGTGCCTAAGATAAAATTCCTCTCAAAAGATGAAGGAACTGCACTTCTCAATCTAGTATTTTCTACTTTCCACCTGTTTTACAGATGGCCCTGCACTTACTCAAGTACTGTCTCCAGGACTTCAACTGGCAGAACACTTGAATTCTTTTCCAGCATGGATCTCTTTGTGGCCAGCCAATGGAAAAAATGAAATGGAGGCAAAAAACAAACAAACAAACAACAAGAACAACAACAAAACCACTAGGGCAATTCATCACTGATATTTAAAAAAAAAAAAAGAAAGATCCACCTACAAAGAAACAGCCCTTGATGATTGGTAAGGTTTAAAGGATGGAAGAGAGTTAGGGTTTCTAGTTCATAAGATTTGGCTCCTGATCTCAGCCCATCCTCAGCTGCTCAGAGGATTGCAACATCCTCACTTGTCTGCAGTTCACAGCAGTTGGTGGGTAGGTCGTGTTGGGAAATACAGACCAAAAGGGATTATGACTTTTCTCCCAGAATCATCTACCCACTCACCACCAGAGCCCTTTTAGAGACAGTAGAGCTAAAATAATCAGCTCAAAATTGAGTCCACTCTGGAGCATTACATGGAATTTTTATGTCTGATTACATCCAGAATTTCTCTTATCTAGATAAGATTTCCAGATGTAACACTTCTCTTAATCATCACTACACCTGAAAAGATCATTGCCCCTAAGCTAAGGAGGAGGAAACTAATGGTGAGTAAAGTTAAATAAATTGCCAAAGACAGCTAGAACTCCTATCTAATTCTGAAATATTATACTCTTAAAAACTATGTGGCTTCTCGTTTTGTTGAGTCCTTATGCTGAGCAAATCCTAAAGTTCTGGATACAGGAGGAGGATGTTCATGAAGCAGGACGACTAGGCAGGCAATTTCAGTGCTGCACATGGAGAAAGGTGTTGGGCAGAGAGAGGTGGTAGGGCTGGGATTCGTGTGTCCACAGATGATTTATGGCTCCTTTTTAACCTGCCTTCTATCTCCCTCCCAGGGATATAAGTGAGATAATCATAGGATTATAGTGATGAAATGAAACTCCTAAAGCCATCCAATCTACCCCTCTGCCTTCAGGCAGTGGTTTCTTAAAGACAATTTTTCTCCTTTTGTTTCAAGATCTTAAATGGAGGAATTTTCAAATCACTTAAAGTTACCTGTGTCAGGGACTCACAAGTTTCATAGGGATTAATTTTTTGTAATGATAAACATAAATTAGTTTCTAACCTTTTATTAAGTTCTTACATTATGCCCTAATCGAATGAGAAATGCAAGTTGTGTGTGTGTGTGTGTGTGTACATATGGGTGTGTTAAATGTTTCAGAGTGTCACAGATAGTGTGTCCTTACATTTCATACAATGTTCTTGGATCATAAACGAGTGAAACAACTTCAAGAATAAAAAAACAATAAAAATACGTTAAAGGTTACATGCTCAGTACCAGTAATCTGCTTCTGGTTTAGTTAGAAATTAGCCACATGACTGCAAATCAATAGATCTCTCTGATATTTAACTCCATCTTATAAAGCAAGGGGTCATATAACCTTGCTTATGATTGTTTAGTGGCCTGAGTAATACAGATTTTAAGTGGTAGAGAATTTGAGCCTGATAAGAGCTCAGAAGAGGCAAGCTTTTGGGGAAACTGGTTTGTGTAGGTGTTAGAAAGAATGGGGGACTTCGGTTGTTTCTTAAAGAATAGGGTGTCTTGTTCTACAGAGAGAAAACACATTCCAGGGAAACAGGGTAAAGCAAAAACATTATTTTTGACCCATCCAGTGAGGAGTCAGCTGAGGGTACAGATTAGAAGGGAAGAGTGAGACCAAATGACCTAAAATTCTAAGATTTGAGATTTTGGACCTAACATTAGAAAGAGAAACAAAAGATGCTGGAGAAATGGGAAAAGCAGAGAGGAAAAAAATTAAATACATAGAACATTTACAATAGCCCAGACCTTTGGCTTATGCTTTAAATATATAACCTTCAAAATCATACAGAAAGTGAGGATTCATTTCCGTGGTGTAATGGTTCATCTTACGTTCACCTTGACTGGCCTAGGGGATTCCTAGATTCTGGTAAAACATTATTTCTGGGTGTGTCAGTGAGGGTTTTTCTGGAAGAGATGCGCATTTGAGCTGGTAGACCAAGTAAAGATCTAACCTCATCAAGGTGATTGGGTGCCCCTCAATGTGTTCCTAAACAGAACAAAAAGGTGGATGAATTCACTGTCTTGAACTGGGGCATCCAGCCTACACTGCCCTCAGATACCAGTGATCCTGGTTATCAAGCCTTTGAACTTAGACTAGGACTTACACCATTGGCTTGGGCTGGGACTGCACCACTGCCTTTCCTGGGTTTCTAGACTGCAATTGGCAAATCATGGGACTTCTCAGACTCTCTAAGCCCACAAGTTAATCCCGCATGATAAATCTCTTCTATATATCTTGCTGATTGGTGTCTGGAAAACTCCAATATATCTATCTTACAGATGATGAAATAAGATTCAGGAAGATTATGTAATTGGCCTCAGTCATCCTATAAGAAATTAGGTTCAAAGCTGATTTCTGGATGTGCCAGCATGTGAACTAACACGTGTTATCAAAATTTAATGAAGAAGTGGAGTGGAATCACCTAGAGGGAAGGAAGGCAGAGGAGCAAATGCTCTGAAAGAATTTTAGGAAAGGTGGATTGATTATGGGTAATAAGAGAAATGAACAAATCAATATGACTACATGTTTGGAATATAAAAAGCTTGGAGATGTTTGATTCTTCTGGTGTCATGCAGGAAGGGAAGCTGGTTTAGAAATGGCTGGGACTCATCTTGGATATGTGGAGCTTGGGGTGAAATTAATTTCCTTGGTTGCCATGTCTAGAAGGATGCTGGTACAGTAGGAGTGGGAAAGTTGGTATAAAGGCAGAGATAATGAGAAAGCTCTGGAAATTACTGTTACAGTAATAACTGAAATTTCAAGAAGGAAGAAACTCTACAATGAAGATAGAAAAGAACACTTCCAGGAGATCGGTGGGAATGAAAAGAAATGTGTAATTAGGCTGTAGATGTAGCTCAGTGGTAGAGCACTTGCCTAGAATATGTGAGGATCTGGGTTCAGTCCCCAAGGCCACACACACACACACACACACACACACACACACACACACACACACGAAATAGAAAGAAAAGAAAAAGAAGAAAAGAATACCAGGACAGAAGAATATCTAGAAGCTGGGGAATGTGATGCAAGATGGAGGAAGAGTAAGAGGTGTGTGAAGCTCATTAATCCTCAGAAATTCAAATATACAATAGAGAAATCTTTTTGAATGGAGGTAGGAAAACATCTTATGATTTGTTTTCTTGCATCATTTCAGAGATCTTTTTACCTTTGACAGGCAAATGGTATAACTATGACCCTTAGATTTTTTACAGGAGATATATTATAGACCTGCTGTCATATAAATTAACACCTGAAAATGGTACACATTCCTAGGCTTCCAAGGGTGTTAGCTGTGCAAACTGTTGCCCAGTCTTAAATTCTTCTTGTGAGCCAGGCCCTGTGTCAGACACGGGCTCTGTGGATAAGCCTGTGGAGCATCCACTCACCCACAAGCCATCATTAGCTCACCAAGACAAAGATCACAGAGGGCAAAGGTTGTCCCTGGGATTTGGAGGACAGTTAGTGGCCACACTCCTTCATGCTCTTGCTCCGCCACAGTCAGTATAAGCTGAGGATAAATGCTGTTCATTTTCAGATGGTGTGACTCTTGATTGCATAAATGAGCCCCAACTGAATGCCGACTCTAGACCAGGAAGATATTTTCCCCAAGGCAGATTGGCAGGGAGCATAGGGGCTCTGTCCCTTTCCCCCGCAGAGATCATCTGTTGGGATCAGGTGGGTGTCTCCCTGGAAATCAATATCTTTGGAGAGTGACTCGGTCAGGGAAGGGCAGCAAATGTGCTAGGCAGTTTCTGATTTCACTTTCTTTGGTTTGTTCTTTTACCATTCAAACAGGGTGCTTTCCCACCTGCTTTGAGGAGGTAAATCCAGTCTGTTTGAAATTAGCACAGATTTATTTATATATGCTGTGTGTCCCCTCTTCTTTTGATACTCATTTCATGGACAAGCTTGAGTTGGGGAAAATCACAGTAGTTTCTTCTTTGCAGATAGCTCTTTCCATGCGCTACTCATATATACAGAAGCTTTTATACTCTCTCTTCCTGCATGCAGCCAAATATAGAGAAAAAAACGTTTAAAAATATTAATCATCATCTATTTTTCTTAGTCAGATGAAAATTTCCTCCACTTTTGTCCATATAAACGCAAAATTATCCTCCTGCCAGTTGAGGTGGCGGCAGCTCCTGAACACAGTTATATTTTGCAGATAACAGGATTAGCTTGGATGTGGGTAATAAGTTGGTGAATCTCCCCCCGGCCATTTCTCAACACTGTGAGAGCACTAATCCTTTATGCTTTGATGTCTTCTAGTTTTCCATCAGGTGCGCCACGGACTATTTGTCCTGGGGCAGTCAGCTCTCTTATAAGATCTTATAGTGTCCTCATTAGCTGCGCCTATTTACCCAGCCAGCCTGTTGAACCCAATTTATAGTTTATGTGATTAATTCCCAAAGTACAGTAAACCCTAGCTCTAAGGCTCTCTATTATATGACTGCATCTCCTTTAAGGGCAAACACAAGCTTCAGTTCTTTTGCTATATGACTGAATCATATATAATACGCTAATAATTTTACTCTCAACGACACATTAAATATCTTTCTATACACTTTCTTTATAGCACACAGCTCATAAAGAAGAGAATGTTACACATTGGACTGTAAAGGACTAACTATCGGAGGGAGTCATTTGTTTTTTTTGCTTAAAAATTTTTATTTTGGCTGAAATTACTGCATAGTACTATTATCAGGTTAAACAGTGAATTGGCAAACCACATTACTGTACAACTCTTTATCTACTGAATTATGTTTGAAAAAGCTTAAGAGGTAGTGTGGCAGCACAGAACCATAGGCTCCTTTTCATATTTAGCACTCAGGGTTGGAAGATAAAGGTTTAAGTGAGGGTGTGTGTGTGTTTGTGTGTGTGTGTGTGTGCGTGTGTGTGTGTACATGCACATGTGTGGAGTCTGAGAGAGCAAGACAAAGATAGAAAGCAAAATGAAGAGAGCAGCACTCAAAGCAACCTGTGTCAACTTTTTGGAATTTTTCCTATAGCAGAAAGAATTACGGAAAAGTCACTCTTGGTATGAGGTTTAAAAAAATACTAACAACAAATCCGTGGTTCTCATCCAGGGACATTTGACAATGTCAGAAGATGTTTTTGGTTGTCATGACTTGGGGAGGGGGGCAACTGGGACCTAGTCCCTGGAGACCAGGAATACTGCTGAACATCCTCCAGGTAAAAGGGTACAAGAAAAAATATGCGGTCTCAAATGCCAACAGAGCTGAGAAAATCCTGTCCACAACTTTGGAAGACAGGAAAAAAATGCAGGAAACTTCATCATTTTTGTTTGTAAATCTTTCAAAAAATGTGAAAGTTGAGAAAATTTGAAAAAAACAGTCGATATTTGGTATCTATTTAATGGTACAAAGAAAATAGATTGGGGATGATTATTTCTACTCTAATTGCTTAATCTCACTTCATTTTTACTGTCTGCTGCCTAATTTGGTGCATAACAAACCTAATGGGTGGGTGGTAAAAAAAAAATGTGTGCAGTATGATTCAAGTCCTTTATTTTTTTGCTCACTGGCAGCTCTGAGAATGCATTTCATGGGCTAAGATTTGAAAAATAATGTCTCTGAAACTATCTGTGGGCTTGGTATTCACATGCATTACCTCTAAACTGTTTCTTTTCTAGCTCTGCTGTATTCCCTCTACTCTCCATTGCTATGAGAATGGAGAGTCATAGGTATTTGCTAATTTGTTACTTGTCTATGATTTAATAATCCCATAGTTTTTGTTGGGGCATTTTCATAGGTTATAGCCTTCATGATTAAGCTGAAATTGTAAGGGGATTAAAAATAGCTGAGAAGAAACTGGGGAAATGCTGTTGTGCTGTGAAGGGAAGGTCTCAGAGCAGAATCTAACAGTCCTGCCTTGGCCTAGTGTCTTTGTCCCTCATCTCAGAAAAACTGCAAACATTTGATGCTGAAAATTTACCAGACAAGCGCCTAAATATTTTCTGTACTAGTTTTCCTTTTAAAATAGGCATAAGAGGGCCGGGGATTTAGCTCAGTGGTTCTGCTGCCTGGTCTGCAAGCAAAAGGACCTGAGTTCGATCCCTGGTACCAAAAGAAACAAAGACAAACAAAACAAAACAAAAATAAAATAGGTGTGAGAAACAAATAGGTTATTTATAAAACATAGCATCTTGGAGAAATATTTTGCTTCCAGGTTCTGATTCTAGGGGCCAGCCTATAAAGTGTTCCTTATTCAGGGTTTCAGGAAGAGGACTTTGGGTTTATTGTTATCTATATCCTCCAGTGAGAGAGGATAGTAAGGAGAGTTCTGGGTCTGGTCAGTGCTCCAGCAACCAAGATTGCACTAGGAATTAGGGATTACTGACCACATGAGCCCCTTTGTAACCTAATAGTGTCATAAAGCCACAGCATGGAGTTTTTGCCGGAATGGGCCAAAAAAATGATTACATAGAAACTTGGTGATTCTTCTCTTAAAATGTTGAAGTGTATGAATTTTCTGGGAATATGACATATAAGTAGATTCTTTCCAGAAATCTGGGCTGGTAGTCTCCTATGTGGGAATGATGCCATTCACAGAAGCCAACAAATCTTTTCCCAGAGACAATGCTACCTTGACATTGTGTTCTTTCAAATAGTCTGGCTATTGGTTTGCTGTTTTCTGGAGAGCAAGTAGTAAGAGTAGACTTCCTCACAGGAATGGAGGAAGAATCATTCATAAAATACACTATAAAGTTTTTATGAAACTCCATGGTACCATAGTAAATTTGAAGCTGATACCTCCCAGTTCTAAAAGTCTAATTTTATGATGCTAACCAGGGAATTATCACAATCTGTAAAAATTCAGTTGGTAGTGGAATGTCCTAAGGCAGAATATAATTCTGAGTAAGTGATGCTGCATATTTTTCTTCTATTTTTCAAAATATAGTCAGTTCTTAACTTTCTTCATAACTAGAAGATGAAAATCTTCCTAAGGAAATGAAATTCATGTATGTCTTATGATTAATGATATAGATCAGACAATGCAAATTATTAAAATCAGCTTACATTTTTAGAGAATGTAATAATGATAAATCATATTGAAGAAATACCTACTATATCCTAGGAATTGGACTAAGCATTCTGAACATTTAGCCCTCAAAATAACCTGATAAGGTAAATCATTATTATTATCACCCATTTTACAGATGAATAAACTGTCTATGTGACTTAAACATATATCATAAAAGGCAATGATAGAGTTCAAATTTGAATATTTCTTATGCCACATTCTGAGCCCATTACCATATGTATTGCAGGGATCCTACTTAGAGGAATTTAATTTGGGACTAATTCAGTTTTATTATCTGTTATTGGAGCACACTGGAATGAAATCTCTTGAATTCAGCATCTAAGGTATATGTTTTAGCTCAAAGTTGAGAATTGATTCTGGTAAAACTTAAGTGAACTCCAAGAAATGGGTAGAAAATATAATTTTGTTGTGTTCTATTACTTGAGGGAATTTGGTGGGGGTGGTGGGAATGGTTCCTAACAATTCAACATTGTGAAACATCAGCAATTTTTTTGCAGAATAAACTTTTTATCTTTTGCCTAAAAGGCATAGAGGGCTAAACAGATCAACCTGGGGTTCAAGGAGCAACAGCCCTGAGTACACTGAATAATCTAGAATTAAGAGTGTGATATCAGTAATGATAATGAGGCAATATATGCCTTTCCTCTCCACTCATCCTCACCAGCCTTATACCCCTCACTTTCCCCTCGAAAAACCCCTCAACACTAGACAACACATGGTTGATTTAATTTCCTAGGAATTCTCATGTGCTCTCTAAAGTGCTTTAAACATATAGAGGTTGGGAATGCATAGAGTCTTCTGGGTTTAGGAGATTGAAAGAGTGAGGAGGAAAAAAACATAAAACAAAGACTGTTAACGGGGCATCTGCTGTGGGCCATGAACACGGGAGGTGAGGGAAGAGCAGCTGCTGAGGTCAGTTGAACTCTCATAATGTTGAACTCCATGGAGACTTGGATTCCCCAGACATCTGCTGGGCTAAAGATCCATGAAGGATCAAAGGAGTTACCGAATTGGAGAAATGTGACTTTCTGTTACCAACCGTAGCTAATGTAATTGAAGGACAAAGTATGTTAGATCTCCTGCTTATGGACAGGTAAGATTTTATTGGAAATAGGAAAACAAGAAGCTGGTTTAATACATGTGATCATGTGTACATAGTAAAGTAAAAATGAGAAAACTGAATACAACAGTACTAGAGAATTAAACTTTGAGGGAGAATATTAAGGATTCAAGCAACTACAAGAGACAATATTAAAACTCAAGAGAGTGGTAGATGGTCAAAGGAGTCATAGGAGGACAGTCATAGTCACAGCTTTCTAGATGGCAGTCCTTCTGAAAGAGAAAGGTGGAGAAATAAACTGATAAAGCTCTTGTTGAGTCTCTGTGCAATTTGGTGTGGGGGATACAAAGCTGGCCAGGAAGCACCATGTCAGTTAAAGCCATCAGGGCAGTGGAGATAAGGACAGTGAGACATCTAGAATCGATCTATGATAACGAGGGGGTTAAAGTTGAAGAGGGGATTTTATAGAGATACGCTGGGCAAATGGAAAAGATCAGCGAAAAGTGTCCAGAGTATCTTACTGAAGCAACACTGGGAGTTCAGAAGTCATGGATTCAGATTTTAATTACAGTTCTTTGTGAGATATGAAGGCCAGGACTTGACTTCTTGACATCAGAAGTTTCTTCTTTAATGAGAATGATACGATCCAGCTTTCAAGTAACTAGCAGTAAGTAGAATAGAAATGTATCTACTCTTGAGATTTTTGAAAACTTTCAGCCTCCTCCAAATGCCACTGAAGCTACTAAGTTTTGGCTTTATTCAATAGCAAACTCAAAATGTGCCTAGCAAGGATATTTAGCAAGGGTACACAAGCATTTTCCTTAGAAGAGGCTTTGAATTGTTCCTTTGCCATTCAGAGATGGGGCACCAATAAAAATGGGTGGATTGGGAAACAGGGAAGCTTGGAACACAGTTGTATCCAACTCGTAAACTTGTCTTGAGTGTTACAAGATGGTTGTGATTCTTACCGTATCGCTCCTTCCAAGCAACCAAAAAAAGCAGAACAGTATCCCGGGAGATGATAGTTTTCTTGTCTTTTCCTTACATAGACAGTGGTTGCTGAAGGCAATAATTACTGGGGGGAGGGGGGAGAAATCCATCTATATCTCTTTTTCCCCCGTTGGGATACACTCCCATTTTAAAGAGTAAAATGGAGGTCCCCTATCCCAAAGGCAGTGGAAGAGTCTTACGCCTTCACAGAACCATACATACGGAACTATAAAATAGTCCACAGGGAAGGGACCTTAACAGTAAAGTAAGTCCTGCATCCTCTTTTATGTGATGAGAAATTTAAGGTCAAGAAAGATGTTTACCCCATTCGTCTCCTTGGTGTCAGACTCAGCTGACTTTCGGCACTAAAAGGACTTGTGGAGTGACCAGGAAGCACTTTTCCTCAGCAAGCCTTTCTGGTCACTTAATTATTCTTATAGCTTTCTCCTCCTGCCCTACCCCTTCTCTTTTCGCTCTCTTATTCTTGTGTTTTGGAAAAGGAAATAATATATATCACTGAAAAAACAATATGCATTCTGCCACCCAGGGAAAAAAACCCTTAAAAAATGCACACCAATGCCTGAAAACACTCTAATTTTCAAGAAAAATATAATATACAGAATTAAACTAGTCTCCCTTAATCTTCTCTCTGTGGCATTATGGTTTTCTATCCCCACTTGTAGAGTCAGTGGAACATGTTAGATGGATGTTTTTAGTCCTTTTACATACATGGATTTGAATCCATTGGACATATTTAGTATTAGAGTGTGTATGTGGTTAAAAACATAAATGGTTTCATATTGCATACGCAGTTTCAGCTTGGTTTTGCTTCTAGAACATGTTTGTGATGTCTGTGTTGATACAGTGTTAATCTAGTTCATTCTTCTTTAATGCTATACAGTATTTTGTTGTACAAATATATCTCATCTATTAATTTATTGATGGACAAATAAATTATTTTTATTCTGATTATAAACAATCATATATTGAAATCCCTGATATCTTTTCACATACAATGATTCTCAAGGTTGGATTCCAAGAAATAGAATTACTAACTCACAGGAAATGTATAATATTATCTGCCCTACACAGTAGGTATCCTAATTTGTACTACCATAAGCCGAATATTTAATTTTCAGTTGTTTTACATCTTCAACATTTAGTACTCCAAAGCATTTTAATTAATACTACAAAAATTAAGCATATTTTATCAGCTGTTTATAATTCCTCTTCTATGGAGTTCCTGTTCTTGAGCTTTGCCCATATTTATATTAAAATATTTGTCTTTTTCCTTATAGATTCATAAAGGTGTTTTGTGCATTGTCGATACTCTTTCTTTGTTATATAAATTGTGCGAATTATTTTCTCCTTCTATGTTAGTTACTTTTCTCTTCTTGCTGAGACAAACTAGCCAGCACCAAAAGTTAAATAGGAAAGAGTTTATTTAGCTCACAGTTTGTAGAGGTTTCAGTTTCTAATCAGCTGCCTCCAAGGCAGGGATAGCAAACAGGCATCACAGAGGAGAAACAACATGGCTTACACAAGGTAGCAAAGGTAGCAAGGGATCTTAACTGTGTCTTTCTGCTCCTTTTGTCTTATTCAGACTACCAGAATTAGGGCGGTGCCAAACCAATCACTCACGTGTACTAGTTTAGTAATCACATGCTCTTAACCTAGAATCACATATTCCAGATTTAGCTCCCTTCAAAAAAAACTGCATGAGGCTTTGGGGGGACATCTACACACAAGCCACAACATCCCTCATTTTCTTTTATAAAGTTTATCCAAGGTATTTTATGCTATACAAAAGTTTATACTGTTGATTTGCTCAGATTCCATGATTGTGCTCTATATGACTCTCACATGTTAATCTTTGGTATTAAAAGATGAAGCTATAACATTATAAGTTACAAATTTTTTCAGTCTTTTAACAATTTTAAATTATTTTAGATTTGTCTTTATGGGTAGTATGAAATAAGCATCCAATTTTTTAAAATCGGTAGCCAACATTTTAATACCATTTTAATTTCTTCTGATATCATTCCATCCCTAGGGGCAACTATTACTTAGATTTCTATCACCAGAGATTAGTTTGTCTTTTCTTGGACTCCATATAAATATACACAACATGTGATTTTCTGTATCTGCTTTGTTTTGTTCCATGTAATGTTTTTGAGATTTGTACACTGATCTGAATTTCATTAATCTTGCTGGATTCTCTTAGTTTTCTGATAATTTGATTTAAATATTGTGTGTTATTCTGTGCTAAATGTATGTGGTAAACAAGAACAAAAATGTATTTAATTAACAGAAAAAAGCCAAGTTTAATTCTTACATTTCTTCATACAAATATAAATAACATCTATGTATTTATTATGTTCATTAAAACCTCAAATTTTAATCAGTGCCTAGTGGTGGTAATAGTCAACCTTACATTGTTTTGTTTTGTTTTTTCATTTTTTTCCATTTAGTTTATTGGTACATTTTAGGTATACAATACAGTTGCATTCATCATTGGAATCTTTTACTTTTACATGATGTATCTTGGTTCTTATTTTTTTCCCCATTCCCCTGCTCTCCCTTCACCCCCTCTACCCTTCCCTATTTACAAAGACTTTGTTTCCATGTTTTTCCTTTTCTCATATTTTATCTTTTCCCTTCTTTCCTTTCCTCTACTCCTCCCACTTCCCCTACTCCTTTAGACATTTTCTTCCAATTTCACAATATCAATTATACGTTTTGATTCTTATTTTAGTTTTTCACACCAGAGAAACTATTTGGTATTTACACATGTGTGTCCTATTTATTTCACTTAAGCATATAGCCTTAATGTGCACCCACTTAGCTACAAATGTCTCTAGGTTCTCAGTCTTTATGTCTGAGTAGTACTCCATTTTATTAAAAAAACACATCTTCTTTATCCAGTCTCCAGTTGATGAGGGCATTTTTAATGCTTCACTCCTTAGTAGGATACAGTACTAACCATATGACTTTAACTGATACTCTGTATCAAGTTGGAGAAATCCTATAATATCAATTTCTTCTGTTTATTGTGGCTTGTTTTGTATTTTTAAAAAAATTTGTTTTAAAAGTCTTCTGTAAAACTTACTTTCCAATGAATATTTTTTAAAAATTATATTTTATTGGTACATTTTAACTATACAATATAATGACATTCATCATTGGAAATTTGCACCTTTACATAATCTCTGTTGGTTCTTATTTTTCCGCCTTTCCCTGCCCTCCCTTCAACCCCTCCATCCCTCCCTATTTACAAAGACTTTGTTTCTATTTTTTCATTTTCTTATATTAATTCCATTCCCTTCTTTAATTTCCCCTTCCCCTTTGCCCCTTTTCTTCCTATTTCACATTATCTATTATACATTTTAGTCCTTATTTACACTTTCAGTTTCTCACACTAGAGAAACTATTCTGTATTCACACATGTGTGTTCTGTTTATTTCACTTAAGATATCTCCTCAATGTGCATCCATTTAGCTATAAATGTCTCTAATTTCTCATTTTTTATGACTGAGTAGTACTCCATTTTATAAAAAAAAAAAACACACATCTTCTTTATCCAGTCTCCAGTTAATGAGCATTTGGGCTGCTTCCAAGTTTTATCTATTACAAATTGTGCTGCTATGAACATGGGTAAACATATATCACTGTGGTATGATTCTTTTAATTCTTTGGGGAAGATACCCCCAGATGAATAGCTGGGTCCAATGGGACTTCTAGTCCTAGTTCTTTGAGGTATCTCCATACTGATTTCCACAGTGCTTGCACCAGTCTGCACTCCCACCAGCAGTGGAGCAGGGTTCCTCTTTCCCCACAGCCCTGCCAGTATTTGTTATTGGTTGATTTCATGATAGCAGCCATTCCTTCTGGAGCGAGGTAGAATCTCAAAGTTGTTCTCATTTGCATCTCTCAAATGACCAGTGATCTTGAACATTGTTTCATGTATTTATTTGCTATTTCTACTTCTTTGTCTGAGAAATGTCTGTTCATTTCAGATGCCAATTTTTGGATTGGGCCTTTAAATTTGGGAGGTCTGATCTTTTTAAGTTCTTTATAGATGCGGGATAGTAGACCTTTGACTGAGGAAGAGCAGGTGAAGATTTTTTCTCACATTGTGGGTTGTCTCTTCACACTGTTGGTGGTTTCTCTTGTTTTGCAGAAGCTTTTTAAGAAGAAGAGATCCCACTTGTTGATTGTTTGTGCTAGTTCATGGGCAACTGAGGTTTTATTCATAAAATCTTTTGCTACACCGATGTCTTCAAGAGTTCTACCTAACCTCTGTTCCAGGCGATCCAGCATTTCTATTTTAATATTTAGATCCTTAATCCATTTCGATTTTAGTTTAGTGCATGGTGAGAGATTCAATGAACATTTTTAAGTATTTATTTAGATAATAAATACCTTAGAACTACTTTGGCTGTGTCACAAATATATGAATATATCTGTATGTTTTAGCTTTATAACAATTCAATTCTAGATTTTTTAAGATTCATTTTCAATTTTATCATCCATTGATTATTTGGAAGATTTTTATCAGATGTTTCTGACCTAGGCTTCAGATTATATGAGAGCTTGTAATATTGTTTTATTGCTGTTTTTTTTTTTTAATTTTACCCTGTAATCAGTGAATATAGCCTAATGTATACATTGTTCCTTTAAGACTTCTGACTTCCTGTGTTCAAGTACATGGTCTGTTTTTTCACTGAATTTCCTATGTGGGTTGGAGAATGATGCATGTCTGTATCTACTTAATAATGGAACAAAGCAAAGCGTGGTGGTGTTCACCTAGGTGGTATAATCCTAGCACCCTGGGGAACTGAGGCAGGAGGATCATAAGTTTAAGCCCAGCCTGGGCAATTTAGGGAGTTAGTGAGATCCTGTCTCAGAAAAAAAGAAAAAGTAGGGAGGACTGGGTATGCAGCTTAGTATGAAAGTCCTGAGTTCAAGCCCCAGTGCTGAAAAACAAAAAGGAACTAATTGCTTCTGTCTGATTCCATTACACAGAAATGGAAAAAATAAAATGGTTTCCACTGCACATTCACCAAGATTACCAGATTTTTTTTAAAATGTGACATAACAAGTGCTGTCAAACATATGGAGAAATTAGAAACACTTACATTGCTGGTGCAAATCTAAAATGGTGCAGCCACTTTGGAAAACAGACAGTTTGTTTGAAGATTAACTATAGCATTAACATGTGACAAAATAATATCACTCTTGAGTACATGCCCAAGAGAGTGAAAATATGTGATTACAAAAACTTGAACAAGAATGATCAGAGTGGCATTATTCATAATATTCAAAAAGTAGCATCATTGTAAATGTCCATCAGCTAAGAAATGGGTTTTGAAAATGGGGTATATCCACACAATGGAATATTATTCTGCATAAAAGAAGAAAATACTGATGCATCCTATCATATAGAGGAGTGATGGTGAGCCGTTGAGAGACCAAGTTCCCAAACTGCAACCCAACACCCAGGTATTTATCGCAAAGTGCCAACACTAATTGACACTTGAATACTGAGGTTTTTGTTTAGAAGAAACAACTGTTATCAGGTGCTTGGCTGCTGGGGTGACTTGGCTAATGTGCTGGCAGAGAAGGCTCAGACACGTGTGTCATAGAAGAACCTTAAACGATTATGCTAAATGAAGAAATCCAGACACAAAAGCCTACAAATTATTTTTTCCCTATTTATTTAAGTTTTCCAAATTAGGCAAACTCATATAGATAAAAGAGATTAGTTGTTGTCATGGACTAAGCTGATATGAAATGGAGAGTAACACCAGCTACGATGTGGGGCTTTTTTTGGTATGATGAAATGATCAGGAACTAGGTAGTGGTGATAATTGTACAACTTTTGAATATCTAAAAGCCCACTAAACTGTATGTTTTAAAGTGGTGAATTCTATGACATATGAATTCTATTTCAATTAAAAACATTGCTATAAGTTAGGCAAATTTTCTCAGGTGTTTAACCCTGATGTGTCGAACCAACTAGAAAGAGTTTATTTTTTTTTCTATTTGTCTTAGCTCTACTAATAAACTCAAGACAATTTGGGAGACTACTAATTCAAGAATCCAATTATTTTGTGTATGCATGTGAAGTTGAAAGATTAGAACATTGCTTAGTTCATATGCAATCACAATTCATTAAATTAAAATAAATAAAATTAATTAATTTAAAAATCTCCAATAATTTGTCGTTATAGTTTACAAAAAATTTAAAATGCTAATAGAAAAAAATGAATCCTACAACTGGATCCCAAAGTATATGCAAAAATTCAACTTTACACACATCCTAAAATCAGCAAGCATTATCCTAGTTGGGCAGCAAAGAACTTACCCACAGCATTAGGATCTCAGGAAATACTGCTGATACAAATAAATACTAGTAATGATGAATAGTAATGATTTCTAGTAATAATTTCTTTCTTAATCTTCCTCTTGCTCCATACATTCATAAAAATCTGTTTTGAAAATAAAATTATAAAGAAGATCTAGGACAACACAAAAATTATTTACTAAAATGTCTATGGCAGCTCTTTTTTTGGAGATAAAAGAATAGGATGCAGTCTCATCTCTCTAAAATAGTTTTGATATTACTTTTTCCTAAAGTCAAATAGGTAAATTTTTATATTGGTCATTCTTGCCCTCGTCATTAACTATCAGTTTTCTGAATCTATGATATATATTTTCCTCTTCTTTCCAATATTAATTGTCATAATAGTTAAATGGGTGGTTTATTGGCTTAGTATCAGATATTGTTACTTGTATCTTGTGTTCATTTTTCTCTTTAATCTAAGTATTTTCCATCAAACATTCCTTGTGGTTTATTGGAAATCTTACATTTCCATTTGAGCCTTGAAAAATCACAACTATACCCCAAATTCAATTATTTATTGTTTTCCCTTTTCAGTCATTTTTTTAAAAAAATTTACATATTTATCGTTTTACTATTTGGAATTCAAAGCACATTGTAGCAAATACAGATTGCAGCTTCATATGGTGATTAAATATTATAATTATTAAGAGCTTGTAATAAAAAGTTATTCACAGCTACATTAGTTGAAAAAATAAAGAGATAGTGTGAATTAAAAAGAACTTAAAATATATGAAGGGCGGGGGAATGGGGAAAAAATAAGAACCAAGATACATCATGTAAAGGTACAAGATCCCAATGATGAATGTAAGTGTTTTGTATACCTAAAATGCACCAATAAACTTAATGAAAAAAAAAAGAAAGTACTCATCACCCTTGGACAGTTGTTGGTAACATTTTCATGTATTTTAAGTCACTTTTTCATTTACTTAGTATGTACTGACTGTTCACTACTTGTCTTCTCTTGTGCTAAAAGAAAGTGATACAAAGTGAATTACTTTTGGTTCTTGAGAATCATGATTTTGCGTGGAAAAAATAAGTAAAGAAACTATTTTTATGTGATATAACAAAGGTGGAGACAAGGTATTTTTGAGAAGATTGAGAAGGAAGGGATTAAAATGGGAGCAGAGAAAGAAGGGTTGGTATAAAACCAGAGAAAATGAGTCACAAAGAAAGAATAGACATTTTCCAGATGAACTGTGTGTAACAGGAGACAATGTTCCAAAAATAGCAAGTGGTTCAGCAAATGTGTGGCACAGAATTAAATTCATACAACCAATCTTGAGTTCTTTTATCCAGTACTTGCTACCCACACACATCAATAAACACAATCTCTTGCTATAGTATTCTCTCCCTTCACTACTGGGAGACAAATTAGTATATTCTTAAAGTTTGTCTCCTTGAAGCTGAATCAGAACTTTGACAAAATATTACCACTTTACCAAACTTGACAAATACAGTTCGATAGCCTCTGTATTAATGTAAAGCATCAACTAAGTGTAATAAAAACAAGCCACTTAGTTTCAAATGGTTAATTTAATAAAATAACCTTTTAATAATTTTCTGACTATTAAAAAACATAAGCTGATTAACAGATGAATTATACCATAGTATTTACCATCTTCCCATAAAATATTCAAATGTGCTAAAGGAAACTATACAAACTTTGTCTTGTTTATTTATTTATCTTTAATTTTACCCTTAGTGCTTTCACACTCTGTCTGAACTAGGTATTTTGTAGTACAATGAACACCCATGTAACCACAAAAGCATTCTCTCTGTTTCTTTCAGGCCCAATATCTGTGATGTAAGGCAAGATATGAAATGTTTTGAATTGTTCATAGCATTTGAAGATGTGAATTGTTCATAACAATTTAAACCATTTTCCAAATTTTTGTGTCACAGTGAAATACTAGATGTGTAATCTTTAAAAGAAAATAAAAACAGGTAAGCTTAGATATGATTCCAGGTAAAATTAATCTATACTATATTGATTGATTTCATAAAAACAAGTCTCACACACCATGAATAATAAATATCAGAAGGATGATCTCAGTATCTGATATGAAAGACAATGTTGATATTCAAAATATCTAATAGTTATTATAGTTTTGACACTGAATAATCAGGCAGATATTTGATGAACTCAACTGTTATAGCTATAACAAGTACCAGCTGAATATTGCCTTCATCTTTCCTCAGTCATTTGTGAATTACTAAAGGCAAGTATTGGATGAACACTCGTTCATGGAGATGTATGGTCAGGAAAATAGAAATAGTGTTGGATATGTTAATAGAGATATTTTAATATACAGAATTATTAAATGAATTTTAGAAGACAGAAGAATCCAAGTAACATAGATATAAGCTGTGCAGGAAGGAGCTAGAAATCTTAGATGCTGGGGCATGGGGTGAAGATGTTGGGAACACCAGACACAACTCAGGATAGAGAAATTTGTACTTAATATAAAAGCATTGAAAAGAAACAAACTCTTAAAATAAAGTAACATTGCTCTGCTTCATGACAGGTAAGAACACCAAGTTTATGTCAGGAGTCTATTTTGTCCTTGAGCTAAGAAGGCAGAGAATGCCTTCTGTATTCCTAGATGCAAAGAAATGCCTTAAGTAACTTCTTAAAGGTTCTCTGAAGAGAACAATGAAAGAATTCATGAAGAAAGGAGATGATTCTAGCTGACATATTACTCAAATGTTCATAAATCTCCCAAATGAATTCACTTAGCATTGTGCATATGTTGATACAGTACTTAACAATGCTATATTTTTAATTCTTATTTTCACATTTACTTTTTTCCGTAATGTTATTCAAGGGAAGTATTATCCATTTTTAAAATACTCAAATGCTAAGCACAATGTCCAGAACACATGCCCACCATAAAGAAACATGAAAGACAAGTGAATGTTTGCCTAATTGAGGGACCGAGTGACAGGAAGGTGAAGACAACAGATGTCAGCTTTTAGGGACAGAGGAGGCACGTACCTTACAAGTGAAAAGAGAAACCAAGTAAAGTAATTTCTAAATGAACTCCTTCTTTTCCTCTTTTCTAGATCTACTGTATAGCTCTAGAACCTATTTTCTGACTTACACTTGAGGTGACACAATCACCACCATTCTCCACTGTTTGATTTTATTTATGTGACTACCATCCTACTGAAAATTCTCTTGCATTTGCTGAGTGTGGTAATTCCTCCCTGAAAGCTTATCTATCTTGGTTCTCCTCTAGGTTCTTTTCCCTCCTTTTATCACTCTCCTTCTCTTTGGACTTCCCCTTCTCCTTTACCTGTTAATCATGACCATACTCCTGGTCTCTCTTTGCCTGTCAGACATTCACATGTTTCTGCTCTCTTGTTGCCTTTTTGCTCTACTGACTCCCTGACGAAGCCCATCCATCTTCCCGGTTCAACATCAGGCTGACAAATACAAAACTGTCTACAACCTAGATCATGGTTTTGAGCTTCAAATCTGTGTATTCCAACGTTCTGCTGCATACTTTAATTTCCCAGAGGAGTATAAAACATGTTTTGTCTACAGTTATACTAGTCATTGTGGATAGAGTTGAGACAAGGAGAATTACAAGGAGAGCTCAAGCTCAAAAAGAGAAATAGATTGGGGGAAAACCATATGGGACCCAGTCTACTTTTCAGTTACTTCCATAACATACCTGGGCCACTGGAAACTTTGTGTTATGGGATCCCCCAAGTCTGTGATATTTACCTCCTTAGTGTACCTTTGGGACTTGGAGGATGCAGATCTTCATTGCTCAGAGGACTCCTAGCATACCTTTGTATTCTCTTTTTCAGAATCCTCAAGAATGCTTTGTATTCCGAGGGCAATTTCTTTCTCCTCAAAATTTATTTTCTTCAGTAGGCTCTGGCTTTTAGGAACAAAAACCAGGAAGCTCTGCCACACATGTTTCATGGGGTAGGAATAAACTAGACAATCTTTCCTGATTAATAAAGAAATTACAAGAATACAAGAGAATTTCTGATGACAGAATTCAAGGCTTTCCATCATCAAGATCCCTGAGAAGGGGAAGTAGAGAGTGCTGAGGTGGCAGTAGGTTTTTAACTGGGATCTCATCTACCAGGTCTAGAGCAAGGCCAGGTAAAGGATAATGGGGGAAAAAAATAAAGAACGCAAAACACAGACAGGTTTGAGAATCTGAGAAAAATTGTACCTCACCTGGGGTAGAGTTTGCAGAGGTAGCAAAACACTACACTTTCCTCATTCTTAGCATGGTGTGAGAGCAGAAAAATTGCACATGTATATGATTGTCTCTATAAGCAGATGACCCTGAGAAAGTCTCCAAAAGTTTCTTGGGGTGTGCCCAGCATTGGAGGAGCAGGATTTTTAGGTGCCTGAGAGCATTAAGAAGCAGATTTCAACCTTGCAACATGAAGATTTTCCAAGTATGACAGAGTAGCACCTAAATGCTATGTAGGCTGGGAAATAAGAAAGGATGTCAGGGAATCTGTATTGACCAATCATCCTACAGTGACTGGGTGGCAATGTCTGGTGAGCTCATGAGGATGGAGGATCCACAAAATCTATGTTCCCCTTTGAACTCTTAGAGATTTAGTGACTCCAGGACAATGAGAGAGTGGAATTCTTAACCAACTGAAGTTGATTTCCCATCTGTGTGGACCTAAAATAGAAGTAAATGTCAAATATAGAAATAAATACACTAAAAAGCACTTCTGGTTGTGTACCCTTTGGGTGCTTTAATAATAAGTGAAAAGTAACATGGTTACAAAACATATTGCTGATACTTAAGATACTGAAGAAAGACAGATTACAAAATGTACAAGACCTTGATTTTTAATTCAAAGGTGCTCATTGTAAAAATTTTAAAGATTTATAGTTTTTAGGAGGGAATCTATTTTCTAGGAATATTTCTTGAGTTATATAAGAAAGTATTTTATGAGAAAGGCTATCTGACAGTTCTTTTAGGGGTAATGTTTGCTTTCAAGAATTTATATTCTTCTTAAAATGCATACATGTGTATAGTAGTCACATTTTAATCCTAACCCCTTATTTTTTTTAAAATAAGCTTTTATTGTGCCAACTGATTTTTCCAACCATGGCACATTTGAAGAATATTATTCTCAATTGGGAAGAAATTTAACTCCAAATATTAAGAAAGAAGTTTGGATGGGCACCCTTTTAAAAGATTTTCAGCCTGGTCTGGAACAAAGAGAACCAAATTCCATATTAAATTAACCACCCAATTAATAAAATTTACTACTCCAAAATACTTAGTTGGTGGCCTATGCCAAGTAATTATTATATATATATTTAATTAAGTTTATACTTTTTACTTTTGAGTGTCTCTTTTTACAGTCATCTCTAGAAAACAAAGGCTCTTAATTTGGATAAAAGTATGAGTCAACATACAAAACCTATGATTAAAAATGAATGCTACACTCAAATTTACAATATTATTCTACCATCAGAATTCAGCATTTATAATACTTAATGAAACAATAAGCAATATTTTTGAGGTTGGAACTGCAGAAGAGAGAAAATCAAATTTGAATTATTATGATATGCTAGTCATTGAATCTATTAAATCCACTTGCCCTTAAGACTTCTTGGTTTTGTGGAAGGCATTTCACAAGGTTGTAATTATGTTTTAGGTTTTTTCCCCTTTGGATTTAGGCTGTAGCTTTATTAAATTATTCATTATAATATACCAACTTTAAACCCAAATAGTGTATAAATACAAGATCATGTAACTTCAATACAGTACTAGAGCCTTAGGAACTAAACAAAGGTATGCATTCTACTCCATCATTTCTTGATTTCTTTCACTTGCATTCTCCATGGCTGCTCATACTACCATAAATTAAATACTCTATAATTGTACCAATGTAACTGTACACTTTCTTCAGACCTAAATAACTGTGTACCAAAGAGCCAGGGATGAATTTTTGACACTTATGCATTATATTTCTTCAAATTACAAGAAACACAATGAGTAATAGGTGCTTTTTTGAAGTGGGGAAACTAAAGTTTGGGAAGATCAGAAAACACATTTCAGAGAAGAAAATAAATACAATATATCATATGTGGACAATATGTTGTTACAATTAAGTTAAAAAGCATTATCCTGTTTTCCAGATCTTTTAACTTGGGAGCATTTGAGGAAAAGAACAAAGAAACATTAGCATGGGTGGTTTCAGCACTGCATCTCTGTATGCACTTATGTGTGGAGCATGAGTTTGTTGGAAGAGGAAAAGCTATTTTTTATTCCCAAACTGCATTGGGATAACACCACCACCAGCTTTACCTATGACCTCATAATCTCATTCTTATAATTTTATCTAAGACTGGCTCCAAATTAACTTATATCGTCCTTGACCATAATAAATTTGTTTTAGTGCAAATAGCTCTAAGTTTCCTTTCCTTTGGTGGGCAGAAACCCCTTCACTTTTTGCACTCCTTATGTACCAACCATTACAGAATCTGATTATAATAGGATCCTAATAAATGCTTACTAAATGAATAAGGTAAAGAGTGTAGTTGTCTTCTTCTATAGTTTTACATAAAAGAAGCACACTTATATCATTATAGAAGTTTATGTATAGGGCCAGGGATTTAGCTCAGTGGTGCCACACCTTCCTTGCAAGCGCAAGGTCCTGAGTTTGATCCCTGGTACCAAAAAATAAATAAATAATAAAATAATGTCAAAGTTTATGTATAAATACATACATTCTTGTTTGAAAAATTCAAATAACACTAGATATCCTAAATATTGGCTATATCCATAAAGGTTGTCTGAAGTATAGGCTCAAAGGCAATTAAAACTTAAATTTTCTGAAAAGTGCTTCAAGTGTCTATATTCTGGGTTGTTGATTAAACAAAGATTCATATGCTTAATATACTGGATGTCCAAGCAGGAGTGGACATTCTGCTATGAAAATTTAAGAGCACAACTCTTGTCCATGCCAAAATGGGAGGCTGTTCTCTAACTGTATGGAGGTTCACTTGAAGCTTCTCTTTTTTTTTTCTCTAGCACACTTAGGCTCATTTAAAGATCAGACAAGTATTCACTTCATAAAATATATTATTAATCTCTAAAGTATGAAATGCACAATACACCAAGGTATGAGTTCAGGGTATATGTTGGGCTTTTCTGGTCCCTTCCTTATTAACAAAATGTGATAATCTCAAACAGAATTCTTAAAACTTTTCTAAAAGACTGGTGAAGAATGTTGTAAAATATTTAGATCACAAAAGGTTCATGGATTTTTTTCCCCCTGCAATTCTGGGGATTTAACCCAGGGCCTTTACACTGAGCTAAATTCTCAGCCATTTTTAATATTTTAATTTTTAATCTTTAATTTTTAATTTTGGTACCAGGAATTGAACTCAGGACCTTGCGCTTGCGAGACAGGCGGTGGCACAACTGAGCTAAATCCCCATCCCTTTTTTGTTTGGATATAGTATTTTCCTGAGTTGCTAAGCTACTCAGGCTGGTCTCAAATTCATGATCCACCTGGCACAGGCTGCCTGAGTACTGAGATTACAGGTGTGTGTCACCATGTCTGGCTAAATGAATTTACTCTAAATTAATTTTTTAATATTAACAATCCTATGGCTTATATGAAGGATAAAACACAAATATTTTTAGACCAGTCTTATGATGAAGTGATCACTTTCAATTTAGCCTAGATATCTCCAACAAGAAGGGAGATAAAGCAGAAGCAATAATTCTAATTTTGGGGGGGCACCGTGGTTTGAACTCAGGACCTTGAGCTTGCGAGGCAGTTGCAGTGCCACTGAACTAAATCCCCCAGCCCAAATAATTCTAATTCTTGACTGGAAACATAGGTGAAATTATCCCTTTCTTATTTCATAGGTTGATCTTTTTCTAAAGAAGTCTTCAAACTGATGACTCATTTTTTCCTCTTTAAAAATTGGCATATAGTATTTGTACATATTTATGGGACACAATTTGATAATATGATATATGTTTATAATATTTAATGATCAAATAAGGGTAATTATCATTTCTACTACCATGAATATTTATCATTTTATGTGTTGAAAAAATTCACTCTTCTAGTTGTTTTGAAATATTGTATGTTGTTGAAGATTGCAGAAGAAGAGCTGAATTACAGTAACTATGTATAGTACTATGCTATTGTACACAAGAACTAATTCTTTCTATTTAAATGTGTTTTGTTACCTCTTACCTAGCCCTTTTCCATCCTCTTTCCCTCCTACCCTTTCCAGTCTTAGGTGAGCATTATTTTTCTATGATATAAAATTTTTCACCTTCCACAAATGAATGAGAATACACATTTCATTTTTGAGGAAATTCTGTACTGTTTTTCATTGTGGCTTGTTAGATTTAAAATGTCCTCCCAAAGCCTCATACATTCATATGTGGGGCTTTTGGAAATTGAATGTATCATGGGAGCAGTATACTCATCAGTGAATTAACCCATTGATGAGTTCCTATTTGAATCTGTTGCCAGGTGATGAGTTCTTATCAAAAGAGGTGGATCATTGCGGACATGACCTGGAAAGGTGTATTCTTGTCACTGGCTCCTGTCTTCTCTCTTTGCTTCCTGATTGCCATCAGTTGAACAGCTCTCCTCTGCCATGTTCTTCAAGCAGTTCTGCCTTGTAGTCCTCCAACTGTGGACTGAACCCTCGAAAATATGGATCAAAATAAATCTCTCCTTTAAGTTATGGGTGTCCAGTATTTTGTCCCAGCAACAAGAAAATGACTAATACAGAAAATTGGTACTAAGCGTTAAGGTTGTTGCTGTGACTGTATCTGACTATGTGCTCCAGAATCTTTTAGAATTGGTTTATAAGAGAAGATTGGAAAGGTTTGAAGATATGAGCTAGAAAAATCACTAATATGTTGTAAGCACAATTTGATTGGTGATATTGGCTTGAGCTCAGAAGACTACAATGCTAATAGGAATGCAGGCAGTAAAGACCAGGTTCATGAAGTTTCAGTTGAGAATGAGGATTCTCTTGGAAACTTGACTTGAGGTAGGCACATAAAGTTAGCACCAACCAGATTTTGATTGCTGAACAGATTAATGACATTAAAAAGAAGCTAAGCTTTCATTCATTCAGTATGAAGTTGGTTAGAGTTTTGTCATGTATAAAATTTATTGTTTTTATTTGTCCCTTCTATATCATACATTGCTCTTTACCCTTATTCAATGTGTTATGAAAAAGCTCACCAAGTTGTTTTCTTCACTGAATCATTTAAAGGTTCTTGGAACAAAGAAGGACAAAGGAGATAGTAACACTCCCTTACCCCTATGCCACAAGATTTTTTGATCTATATTGCAAATACAATGTGTGACATCATTTGTAGACCCTAAAGAAAGTTACACTTTGTTTGGAAAAAGGCTATTCATCAGTATACTTCAAGTTGCTGTCTTCACAATGTAGCAACCAGCTAATAGTTTCAATTGGTACTAAAGAATAGAAATGCATCGCTTCTAGGCCTTTTGGCTAAGATCAAGTGAAGAACAGAAATGCAACTTTTTTGAATCAAATGGTTTGTACCCTAGAATTGAAATTCCTTGGAACTAGACAAAGTGATTAATACAACATCAGTTTGTAAAAGTCCATGAAATAAAGTTAATTGTAAACAAACAATTTCCTTTTTCATTTCTACACTTTTTTTTTTCCTATGTACTTTGTTGTGTCTGCTGGAAGTCAACTGCCATTATAGGGATTCTCATTAAGCTCACTGAGAAAGAACCTTGCTTGTTAGCTTCTTAGATCTCTACTCTAAACAGTCTGTTAGTGATGATAAATTCTGTAGGAGGGCCTATTCTGAGCCATTAACTTCCTGTAAGGGGAAAATGGGTGGGTTACCAGAAATACCATTGAAGCAGGGTGGGCTGTGGGTGGAGGGTTGGGTATTTGTCTTGAGAATTAAAAACTACGAAACACTTTTATACATAACTGATTTTTTTTTAAAAAAACACATTTTTAAAGATGTTGAATTTTCCCCCCCTTATTGGGAATTCTTAAGAATAAATACATGCATGCTTTCCCCTGAAAAAAAAAATTTAAAAAATAAAAAATAAAGGTTCTTGAAAGGCAATATTCTCAAGATTCAATATGTATTGCTCATTCTGCTTAGAAATTTTATGAAAATGAACGCCTAACATTGACAAGTTAGTTCCAACATCTAAGAGAGTCAGGGGTTGAAAGCTACAACAGAATAAAATAAAACAAAAAAGATTTTTGAAAAGATTTAAAGATCTTCAAAAATCAAAAAAAAATCTTCAAAAATCAAAAGATCTTCAAAAAGATTTTATCAAGTTTGTTTTGCTAGAAGATTGATTAGAAGGATTAAAAGTAAGGCAAAACGGGATATCTTCAAAGCAGGTAATCTTAAATATGTGCGTACTAGGGTCATTCATTGTCCTGTCATATTCTTATATAACATTGTTACAGTGGGAAGTATTCTGAGTTCATTTTTTGCAGTTTTAAAATGTTCAGAGTCTATGTGATTATAAAAATGCTACAGTTTTCCTTTTGAGAACTACTCCATGCTATTTCAGAATTTTATAGCTACACAATGACAAGTCAGAATTCAGAACGGATTTTTAGTCTTCATTCAATTTGTAATTATTTCAAGATTCAGTATCTCATACTGTTGTCCAGGTTGGCTCCAAACTCCTGGACTCAAACAATCCTTTTTCTGTTTCCTGAATAGCTGGGAAACAGGCATATAGCACCATGTTTAGCATCAGAATGTATGCATTTTCCTTGTTTATATCAATGAAACTTAGATCTTTTCTTAAATACTATTTATTTCCTTCAAAGGATACTGTATATGAGCATTTCAAAAACTAAAAATTAATTTTGGGATGGATGTAATGGTGCACACCTGTAATCCTTACTACTTTGGAGGTTGAGACTGGAGGATTGAAAGTTTGAGGCCAGTCCGGATAATTTAGACCCTGTCTCAAAATATAAAAATGGAGATCACTGGAGATTGAGCTCAGTTAGATTGTTGGGCTGGCATACGGGAGGCCCTGGGTTTAACTCTCAGTATTACCAAAGAAAGTTTAAGTAAAATTGCACCTTTTATTCCCTCTAAATCTAGAGATACAGGAATGCATATCTCCATCACACATACAAACTCAGATGTTCCCACTTGATAGTTTTAACTTCATCATAGAAAAATAGCTTTTTGGATGTGCAATAATATGACTGCCAAGTCACCATGAGATTAACGCATATAAATAAAAATAGAAAGGGGCAGTGGAAATTAAATCATATGAATATCATCTTGGCAGTTGTTTTTCCCCACAATTAGCAGCACACACCTCATGACTTTTTGAGGGGTGATTGTGAGCCTGAAGAGTAAATATTCATCAGCAGTCACTTTATATTTTCCCCCAGATGAGTAGTTTTTAATGGTTAAAGCAGTGGAGTGGAGCTGACATATAGAAAAAATGACAGGTGCTAGTTTTGTTATTAAATCCGAGCCTCAGAGACTCTGAATTTCTAATGAGACCTCTTATTGGCTGCCTGTGTGAGGGGCCAGGGATGGGAAAACGTGACCAGAGCAGAATGGGTTTCACTTCACTGAGCCACTCCAAAGTCTTCATTAAACATGGACATAACATTTGCACTTGTTTTGTTTGTTCTAGACAGTTTGGATAATTACCCTCTGAAATGGTGTGCACCCATGTAGATTTGTGTATTTATCAAGAGGAGAGGGGGTGTGGAGGCACTGGGAAAGGATGAAGGTTCATTGCACTATTTATTTTAATCCTTCAGTGATGATTGCATTTCTCAACCTCCATACAGAACCTCATCATTTGCTCCTTAAAACTGCTAGTTCAGGTCATTCAATTGAAATTTTATTTGATTTTAAGGGTAGGTTTTTGCAATTCTCACTCCTTCATCTCTTCCCCTCTTGGTAAATCTGAGGATCTCCATTGGCTTAGGAAAGAACTCTGGCCTCCACAAGAAAAGAATGAAGGAAAGAACTCAACCTTAAAGAAAAAGGCAATCAGCCTATGAACCTACTCCTTCACAACGTAAGCGGTCAGACAGATATGGGAGGCAGGGAAAAGAGACCACTGTCATTACCTTGTCCTGCCCTTATACAGCAGATTGGGTGGATCAGCAATTCTGAGAAAGTGATTGTCTCAGTGGTTGGAACACAGAATTCAAGATCAAGCACCACTAGGTACTAAGTGACAGCATTTCTTAATATATTTTCCTGGAAATTTAGCTTTTTTGCTGGTTACTGCTGTATTTATTCACTAGATTAACAGACTAGTTTCATTACCACTTGAAAAGGTAAACAATCTGGTTCTTCTTAGTAATAAAGGGAGAAAACTGAGGCAAGCAGTCCTAACACCTAACCAAAAATCCCAATCACTTTGACAATCACCCTAAGGATGAGAAAGATTATTTCTACAGAGAGAAAAAATTCCGTTGTTAGAATTAAAGCATGAGAAGATCCAATCAGAACAACTTATATTACATAACACTTTAATTCTGTCATGTACATTTTAAATTAAGTTAGCACTAGTTAAAGCTTATTATGTGGCAAGCAGTGTTTTAAGTGCTTGGCATGCATTAACTCATTTAATTCTCTTCACAACTTTATGAAAAATCATTACTGCATTACTGTAATTATTTTTTTATTTAAAAAATTAACAAATTTTATACAATGTGATGGTTTGGTATGACTATACCTTATGGAATGGCTAAATCAAGTTAATTAAAATATATTACCTCAAATGTAATTATTTCAAAACAGGATTCTGTAACAATGAGAAATTGAGTAACTTGTGGAAATCACAAAGCTGGTAAGTAGCTGAGTTGGAATTTGAATGCAGATATAATCTGCATCCAAATGAATAGTCTTAACCACTATGCTTCCCATGGCAGGTGGATAGAGCAAGCTTTATACACAGTAAGAGACTGAGGGCTTGGTACACTTTTTTACCATCCTCAGTCTGTAAGATGGAAGGGGAGCCTAGTGCACAGGGGTTGCTCTAGATTTCTCCCATAAGGGCCTCCTCATGATTGTGTATCTCTAGAAATGGCACCTGAGCAGCTAGCTGCCTGGTCAGAGAAGCAATTTGTCATGCAGCATCCACTCTTGGCACACGAAGGGTTGTGTTCAACAAGAGCCTTATGTGTACCTCATGCTCCACTAGATACTGAGTGCAATAAAACCAATAAATAGTTTTGAACTTAAAAATCTTACAATCTACTAGGAAGTCAAGGCATGGAACAAATGCGACTCAAAAGTTAAAGGGGGCTTATTTCAGGTTGTGTCTACCTTGTGATTAAAAAACTCAGCCCATGATTATCTTATCCACCAATTTAAGGAAACTTGATTCTTAAGAAGGAATCAATCATATTGTGTAGATTGTAATTTTTTTTACAGTGAAGGAGAGTCAATACAGATTAGTCATTACATTTTGAGCACATACTAGGGCTCAGCACTGTAACAGACATACCAGCATACAAGTGATGATCATGCACTATTGATCAGAATGTGACTTGATCTTGTTCCCTCCAGCATTCTGGTGTTTGGGGTTATTGTTTAAATGAAGTGGCAGAACGCACCCACCAATAAACACCAAACACCAAAAGCTTGTAAAGGATCACTTCATAGATATTAGAAGAATGAGAGAGACATACTACTACCTGTAAGGAACTTCCAGTATAGAATTCTTTGCAAAACGTTCAGATTCTGTAATTTCCTGATTGTGTATTGATGAGAAACTTAACTTTTGAGGCACTTTATTCTTTATATCATGTTGAAACACATCTTTCTGTAAGAACTTTTGCCTTGTTCTTTACAAAGCAGTACAAATTAAATTGTTCTTTTGCATTCTTCTGTAAACCAAACTGAACCTCCAGATCTTTCATCCTCTGAGTCACTCTACTCTTGAAGTATTCCATTTTGTCAGTGTCTTAAGCTGTGTGCCTCAGAGATGCACAGATGCATGCTGCAACAAGAGCTCAGTGAGAAACTTGTGTATCATGTCTTTTTAAAAAAGCAACCTGAGATAGTGTTAGTTTATTAGATACTATCTATAAAACTTCAACTAGTGATTGTAGCTGGGTGATCTCTCCCAGGAGCTATTTGGCAATATCTGATGACATTTTTGGTTGTCACGGCTGGCAAGGTACTAGTGGCATCTAATGGGTAGAGCAGTTTCCTACAATATGCAAAAAGATCCAGCACAACAAAGAATTTTAACTCAAAATGTTAATAGAGCCAAGACTGTGAATTCCTGATCTTGAACACAAATATTCTGAAAGTAAGCTTCATCTCAATACCAAAGTTTGTACTGAAGGAAATACAGGAGTAAAGAAAGCATCCAACCTTACAAAGTGAAGGAAATCTAATAGTGTAGCAGGGTCTGAGCCTCAGGATGATACCACTCCTGCCGCATTAGCTAGAAAAAGGTTTTGTCCGTTATTAGGAAGAGTTGTCAGAAAATCAAGTGTACCACAAGGGTGTCAGATAGGTCTGGGAAGTCACCAAGAATCAAGCTAGGAAGCAAAACTGTTCCTACGCCAGAAAGAAAGCTATACCAAAATAATTTGAAGATCAAATATTTGTCAGAAAAAACCTTGATATTGTAAGCAGTTTAAATAAATATCAGCAGGAGTATAATCTTGGGAGTATATATTTTGGTGGTGATTCACATTAAAAACCCCTAGGACTTAGAAAGTAAATAAAATAATCCCTAAATATTCACAGCTATATGACTCAGTACTCTAAAAAATTTTTAAAGAAATAAACAGGATTAGAGAAAATTATTTGATGTGAGAAATTTATATTACTATATTATTTATATAATAAATGAGGGGAACACTCTATATACTTAACAACTAGAGATTGGTGAAATATATTATGAGATAGCCAAAGAGAACACTATATTATTATTATTATTATTATTACTATTATTAAAATTATATAGTTGTACTCAGCTTTACCTTAAATCCTTAGGATTTATTAATTCTATAACTGTAATCTTGTCCTCATAATGGACATCTCAGCTTTCTTTTCTTCCACTCTTAAATTTTTAGTAACCACTACTCTACACTGTTTTTATAAAATTGACCTTTTTTTCAGATTCCATATAAAAGTGATATGATTAGTGTCTGTTTTCTGGATTAGTTTATATAACATAATGCTCTTTGAGTTCATCATGTTTTCAGAAGTGACAGGATTTCATTATTTTTTATGGTTGAGTAATATTCCATTGTATATGATGTACCATGTTTTCTTTCATATTCATTATTCAACATATACTTAGATGGATATGAATGGTGCTAAGATGCAGATGTCTCTGTCATATTGGTGTTTATTCTTTGGATATTTATAAGTGGAATTGCTGGATCATATGGTAATTCTATTTTAATTTTTTGAGGAATATCCATATAATTTTAATTTTCAGAAAAACAGTGTTCAACGTTTAGTTCTTTCTCCTCATCTTTGCCAACAACGTTTACTTTTATCCTTTGATAATACCATAAAATCTGTGAAATGATATTTTTTTGGTTTTCATTTGGATTTTCTTGATGATTAGTGATGTTGAACACAATTTTGTGTATCTGCACTTTGGAAAAAAAGTGTCAGCTCAGGCCCTTTGTTAATTTTTAAATTGAATTATTTGTTTGTGGTTTTATTTTTGTTTTTTATATTTGTTTTCGCTAATGAGTTAGATGAGTTCCTTATATATTTTAGGTCTCTCATAAAGTATTTTTAATGTGGAAATTAAATGGGTTCTGGCAGGGAGGATATGAATTAAAATTTTTGCTCTCCCATTTATACTATCTAATGCTCTGACAAGAATAAGTATTGCTTTACTACAAAGAAATTATTTTAAAATATGAGCAATCTTTAAAAAAGAAAAGTTATAAAACAATGAAGAAAAATTTATCCCAATTTAATAAATTATTAACATAAAGTATGTTTAGAAGACTGTTGAACTTGAAGGATAAAACTAATTTTAAAAATCTGGAGAAATAATAAAATTAGACTAAGAAATAATAACAAGTCCCTTTAATTACTCAAATTTGAATAGATGAATAATATAAGAGATGGAAGTGAGGTTTTCACAATGGACTGTTCTAGAGCAGGCAGTTCATGAGCAAAAGAAAAATGCACTCTTTCGACTGTTGCATCAATGAACTGATTCAGATGGTAATGGTAAATAAGTCTGAAACCAATTAAAAAGAATCTTTACTAAAAGGAGGAAGCCAATCAGACTATTTTTAGGATTCCTAAGTATTTAAGTAGTATTGAAAAGAAATAAATTCAGGGATGAAAACAACAACAATATGGAACACACTGAGGACTCCCTGGAATGCTGCAGGGAGCGGTACAGAGCAGTCTGTGTCTGGACAGGTCTCTTCATATGCACATGGCTCACCATGAGGTTCAGATAGCCAGCTAAAAGGTGTACTCCTCTGAGCACAAGTGCAGGTCATGGCAGGGTGAGCATTTAAGTTGTGCAAGGCCAAAAATGACTGCTTGCTATGAGTTACAATTCAGGGAAAATCTACGTCTTACTGTACAACTTTATGGACCATGAAAAGGGTGAATCCAACAGAATCATTTAATTCAGAACTAGATACATGGTCTTGCCTTTGCCTAACTGTGCAAGACCTGTGTATCTGGTGTCACTGTGTGGCGCAGGTGTCAGAACCCCAGGGAGGCATGCTAAAGTCAGGGAATGTGGAGAGGAAAGCTGTTGTGTGGGTTGGAGGGAGAACCACAAAAACTAAAATGGAGAAGCCCTCCCCCGCAAAAAATGAAGGAGAAAGAAAGGCAAGAGGGGATATTGAAAAATATTAATTTTCCTTCAGGTTACAGGAACAATGTTGGATTTTTCACTGGTTACTTTCTTTAATACTCCTAGCTCAGTTACCTGGCAAGATAATGGGTCTATTAGTCTAATTTTTATTGTTCTCAACTCATTGAAAGAGAATAGTAAGTTCTAGTCCCTCATTTTCTAGCTGTGTGATTTCAGGGAAGCTATTAACCTGCTGTCTAGTTTCCTTATTTCTATAATAGATCTGATAATCAGCAAGAGGGAATTGTGAACATAAAAGAATAAAGTACAGGGAAAGTGACTGGGGTGGTGGCTGGCCCACAAAAGCACTCAATACATGAGAATGACTGTACTGCAGAACACACTTGAGATCACTGAATTCATAGGGTTTTTTTCTACTTTACCACTACAGGTCACAGAAGGTCCTTCCTTGAAATACGTATCTGTAATATCTGGCTAATACAGAATGAGGTAGTGATTTGGAATTCGAGATTTGGCCCACCTGTTTTCTCTTCCCCTCAAAAAAACATCCTTCAAAGAGGTGGTAATATGCTCAAAGAAATCTTTCAGTTTGAATCTCCTGTGGTCACTGTTGGTCCTAAGCAGAGTGTCACACCTCATCAGCTGTGTTTCTCATATTCCTGTGTTTCTAGATGTGAGAGAATCTTCTACACTCCTGAAAAAAATAAAAACAAATGAAAACACCCACTTCCTCTCTCTGAGCCCAGAGCTTATAATAAGGCAAAAGTTGAGCTAAATGACTTCCATTGCATTTTTTTTCAAGACTTAAAGAACACATTTTTTTAAACATTTATTTTTAATGTACTTATTTGCCATACACGATGATCACATTTGTCGTAGGAGATTTATCCCTGTACATAATGTATTAATTCTTTTTTCCCATTCCTCTCCCCTCCCTTCAACTCTTCTTCCCCTCCTCATTTGCAAAAGATTTGTTTCCATTTTTGCCTTTCTATTCTTTTTTAAAATCCCTTTTCCCTTCCTTTTCCCTTCCTTGATCTCTTTTTCATTTGAACATCTTCCTACTTCCCAATATCTATCCTCTGTTTGCTTCTTATTTATCCTCTGGGTTTCTCACACAAGAAAAATAATGTGATATTTAAATTTGTGTGTCTTTAGGTAGAACTCTTGAACACATTGTGGTAGAAAAAGGTTTTATGAACAAATCTTCAGTCACACTGGAGCTAGCACAAAGAATCAACAACTGGGATCTCATCCTGTTAAAAATCTTCTGGGGCTGGGGATTTAGCTCAGTGGCTCCATACCTGCCTCATAATTGCAAGGTCCTGAGTTCAATCCCTGGTACAAAAAAAAGAAAAAAAGAAGGAAAGAAAGAAAAAAGCTTCTGCACAGCAAGAGAAACCACCAACAAAGTGAAGAGACACCTACAATGTGGGAAAAAATTTTACCAGCTGTTCTTCAGACAAAAGTCTACTATCTAGAATATATAAAGGTCTTAAAAAATAAGACTCCCCAAATTTAAAGGCTCCATCCAAAAATGGGGATCTGAAATGAATAGACATTTCTCAGATGAAGAAGTAGAAGCAGCAAAAATAAACATATGAAAAAATGTTCAAAGGCACTGGTCATTTGAGAGATTCAGATAACAACAACACTGAGATTCCACCTCACTCCAGAAAGAATGGCTGATATCAAGAAGTCAACCAATAACAAATGTTGGCAGAGCTGTGGGAAAAAAAGGAATACTTCTCCACTGCTGGTGGGAGTGCAGACTGGTGAAACCACTGTGGAAATCAGTGTCGGGATTCCTCAAAAACCTAGGGTTTTGAAGGTCCCACTTGACCCAGCTATTTCTCCTTGGGTATGTTCCTGAAAGAATTAAAAGCATCATACCACAGAGATATATAATATACAGGCACTCATGTTTATAGCTACACAGTTTGTAATAGCTAAATATTTTGAAACAGCCCACATAACCATCAAATGGTGATTGGATAAAGAAGGTGTGTTTTTTTCTTTTTTATAAAATGGAGTACTACTCAGCCATAAAGAAAGATAAACTGGAGGCATTTACAGCTAAATGGATGCACTTTGAGGCCATACTCTTAAGTGAAATAAACAGGACACACATGTGTAAATACTGAATTGTTTCTCTGGTATGAAAAACTAAAAGTGTAAATGAGGACCAAAATGTATAATAGATAATGTGAACTAGGAAGAAAATGTTCAAAGAGGAAGCAAAACTAGAGAGGGGATGCTGGGTAAAGGAAAGAAGGGAAAGAAAAAGTGAAAAAAGAAGGAAAAACCTGAAACAAAGCTTACGTAAATAGCAAAGGCTGGATGGATTGAAGGGAGGGAAGGGGAATGGGGAAAAAATAAAAACCAAGACATATCATTTACAGGTACAAATTCCTAATAATGAATGTGATCAGAATGGGTACCTAAAAATGTACCAATAAACTAAAAAAATGCATGCATCTGATTTATTTCACTTAATATCTTGAGGTGCATCCACTTAGCTAGAAATGGCTCAAGTTTATCTGTACGGAAAACTTAAAGAACCCGGCTAAGACACACTTGGAGGCTATCATCAGAATCTCAAAAATATAATTTTATTAGGAGAAAACCTGAACCTAATGTTTCCAAATGTTTTAATTATTTATCCACTGCTGTTTCAACTTGTCCTCTGATGTTGGCCATGAGTAAGATGCAGATTTAAGTAGCATGTTAGCAATTATTATGATTTAAATTTATTTTTTAATGACAAGGATGTAAAAAATTAACATTTAATGAAGGAAAATGAAAGCTTACAATAGCTCAGAAGGTCATATGTATCCCTGTTAACAGAGTTCCCGAAAAAAGAAAAAAATGTATCTGTGCCCAAAATCATGGGCTTTGGGGACAGGCTCCATTTTGGCAGAAAACAAGTCTCAATGGACCAAAAGGACTGAATTCCTGCCTCAAAGAAAGACCTTAACTAAGTCTACCCCTCAGTTTCCTTCTTAGAAACAGGCTATACAAAATCCTGGTACACATCATGTAGCTCATATAATTTAATTTAAAAAACTATATTTTAAGAGTTTTAGGTATTCTCGGCACTAAAGTACAGCTGCATAATCCATAACCATAATTTAAAATATGAAACAATTTACTCACTGAACAGAGGCAAATGAAATATCTTGCCATCTTATGTTTAAACTAAGGATTAAGGATAGGGACACATCTTGCACTTTAGTTCCATATCTTTATTGGGTAAGCAAATAACATATAAAAGAAATGGCTACATTATTTGTTATGTCAAATAGGAAAATCTCCTTTTATTCTGCCTGGAAAGGTTGGAAGAGGCCTTAAAAGAGACAAAGTCCACTTATGGGAACTTTCATTTAAATGAAGTGAAAGCTGACCCATGCTTCTAAGGAAAAACAATAAGTTGTCTTAGACTTCATCTTTCACAACTTTTAGATCCAACAGTTCTTTTTAAAAAATGTTCTGAAAAGACCCCCTATTAAAATTATTCTAACAGGGTATAGCGTTTTAACCATAAACATATCTACAAGCTAAGTAAATGGTAACAATGGAAAAATATTTATTGTACTTACATTTGTTAGTTTAGATATGAACAAGTAAGAAATAAATCAACATTTCATAATAGAAAGCCATGAAAAACACTGACTACGCTAAGTCAATAAATGTTCGCTGTGTCCTTCAGAGACACAGACGCAGTGTGATGGGTGGTTTGTCCCCTGAAGACTTTTAGTCATTATCTGATGATGTTTTGCATTGACAAAGCCTTTTTTTTAGAATGTGGAAGAGTCACCTCTGGTCCAAGAGAAGTCCAAGGGACTCTACAAGATTAGGCCCCTCACCATCTGGGCTTCAATCCAAACAACTCCTTCTTAAGGCACAAGGTGTGTGTGTGTAGGGGGGGCATCTTCCTATCCTTTCATTTGAGCAAGGGCTCCACACTAACAGCTAATGGCTTTATCTCAGAGTGGAGACAATTTATAATCAAATATTATCATCCCTTGTAAATTGTTTTGCTTTCAGCATCAGAGTTCCTTATATATGTCATAATATATTCCACAGAAGAATAACATTTTTGTTTGGTTAACAGAATTTGAAATAGCCATGGGTTATGACCATTACTCTTCTTGTGGAATTCTTTATGAAAAGACCCTGAGATTTCCTGTTCCTCTCTCCCTTTTTCATTTAGTTTGGATTTCAAGTTCAATAAGTTAAAATTTCAGGGGTTGTTAATTAAAATCCAATTTCTTTCAACTGGCAAAAATTTACTGAATCTCTGGCATGAATTCAGAGTGGATATTCATTCCAATGCCAGAGAGTGAAAGGTGTGGATATGAAATAAATTTAAAACATGGCCACTTCCACAAAAAGTTTGTCATCTAGATGGGCAGATCAGATAAAACCCCTAAAAGTCACAACAAATAAAAGGGGCTTTCCAATAGAAAAATATCTTTTTTTTTCAGCTATCTTTCAGGGGGTGAGGATTACTCAATAGGAAGTATGGCCTGGGTAAGTAATTGGAAGGAGAAAGTGATTTGAAAAGGAAATAAAAGAATCTTTTATCAGGATCTTCCCAAAGTCACAAATAAAATGTTAAGTAAGGAGAAAAACCAGTATTTCTAAGGACTTCGCTGCCAAAGGGGGTTGGCATTTCCATAATGGTAGGGAAAAAGAGACAGCTCTGATTTCCATAGTATTTTGTAATTAATTTGGTGCTCTTATGGAAAATTAATTGGTTTTTGGATAATGAAATAGAAGGAAATATCCTGACTCTAACATATTAAAAGAACTTCTCTTTAATAGCTGCAATGTCAGCCCAATAATGTGGTCTGGCTCCCTCAGGTGCAGACACTGTTCCGGGCTAGCCTGAGAGAGCCTGGTGGTTTAATGGTTAAGCAAGCTTCTCCCTTGCAACTAAAGCTAAGCAGATTAATTAAAACTTAAAAGCATTATGATTTAGTTATGAATAACAGTTTGTGGTGACAGAGCTCCCGTCTATAATTCACCATAACAAAGTGATGCTTGGGCTTGCTGCTGCTATAATTAGCTTTTGATATACTATTTCTTGAAAATTTCTTGCCAGCCACAGCCTGTGTGTATTTCCAGATGTCCTGCACATACTTAAAAATGGTAAACATTAATTTATAGGGATGACAGCTGTGGGTCAAGTTTGAGGTTGATTGATAATTCCTTATTCAAATGTGTGCTTGTGCTGCTTCATTTGTCATCGCCCAGAGAAATAGAAAGCCATTCTACCACATTCCTGGTTAATATTTCATTTTTTTCATAAATTATCTGTAAAAGCAAAAGCAATAGAATTTAGACCTTTCCCCACCATATGGCATGGAATATTAATGAAGCCCAGGCTTCTAAAAAATTATTTTGCAGCCAGAAGAGTTGTGATTTGTTAACCTAACATCTTGTGTTTGGACAGCGCTAAGCACACAGTAGGTGCTCAATAGATGCTGCATGGTGACTCTGTGGAGCTCAGAGTACTTTCTGACAAGCTATAATTTCTTCAAGCAACCTCACCATTTTATAAATTAGGGATCAGCAGACTTGAGAAGTTTTCCTAAGAGGTGATAAAGTGATTCATCTCTAGGTCATGCTCAATTCCAGAGTACAGAAAATGAACTATACTAGCAGAAAATGTGTTCTTCCTGATTTATTGGGTTAGACCCAAAGCACACATCTCATCAGCCTCCTTTCTTTCTGACTTTGTACAGATCCAACAGAGACCCCTGAAACATGAAGGAGAAACTTGTTTCTTTGGCAAACTGGGTTAGCTATTAACCATCAAGCTAGTTGGCTGGACTTTCAAACTGACTGATACATTTGTGTTTTGAAATGTCTCTATGTGCAGAGTTTTGGTACTTTGATTATATAGCCATGTCAGAATGCTGAGTCCTTGTCATGAAACTAGTCACTGAAGATATATAATAAGGAAAGAGCTCATCAGCACAGTAAAATAATGCAACCAGTTTTCAGATCTCATACAAAACAAATAACTGGAAATTGACTAGTTTTGACTAAATTTAAGTGTCTTAACACTGTGTAACCAGCTACTTATCCTATGTTACTTTAACCTAATTCATTCAAACAAGGGACTGTATGTTCTTGCAGAAATACCAGAAACAAATTGGAGTTTAAAAAGATATCTGGCTTTCTGAACACAAGAAAGACTTATCATTTACATTTCCTAATCACTTAGTAATCATGAATATGTTATTCTGCAAAACATTCTTGTAAGAGAGAATATGTTTTCAATGAATCTATGTGCAAAATGAGAAAATTAACACAAATAATTTTGGTGACTTGCCTAGGACCAAGTCCATGCTTTTTTAATCTATCTATGCTAAATGTTCATGAAATTCTGAATCCTCAACTATGCCATGTAATAGGTATTCATAGGTTTGACAACCAAGCAGAACAGGTTGTGAGTCCCAAAGGTAAAATTTGAGTTTGTTTCTTGTTCTTGTATTTGGGGTAGTTAATGAAATTGTTGTGCATGGGGGAGACACAGTGAGAGATGACAGTGTGAACAACTAAGCTTCTCTCAGGCTGTGTGGTAACTGGAACACTGGAACAAAAAGACTAAAATAACATTGTAATATTTTTACTGTACATATAAAGTTATTGGTAGTAATCAGTATTTTCATTTTAAGGCATTCAGGATTCATAGAAAAATCAGTGATACTAAATTCTCAGTACAAATCAAAAATTTTAAATACATAAATATTTTAAATTAAAAACAGAAATTTATTAAAAATCTATTAAATCCATTATCACTCTGATAAAATTAGTTAATAAAATAAGTAAAAAATAAATTAATTTTTAAATAAGCAAAATTATACAGAATATCTTAAAGATAGAAAATAAAATTTGAATATTTTAATTAAATACTGAAGTCCTGGACTGAGGATGTAGCTCTGGGGTAGAATGTATGCTTAGCATATTCAAGGGCCTGGGTTCAATGCCCAGTACTACATACATGCAAGAAAAAAAACAGAAAATTAAACTCCTAAATAACAGAATGTATCACTGATATTATCATTAAGTTGCAGATGCATTTTTAGAAGACCTCTTCAGTTATAGAACCAGTCTTTCTTCCTGTACATTTGTTATAACTATATTAGTCATTACATAATATATAATATAAATTATATATATGTACATAAAGAGAGAAATTATCTTAATGTACATAACTCAGGTTTTAGAACTTTTCAGTCCCTCCATAATCATATGGAGATTTCATAGTCAAAATTAGCATTTTTTCAGATACTTAGAGAATAGGATATTGTGGAAAAACTATCCGGTATTGCACATAGCATCCCCCTAGATCAGTGTACTCAGGGAAAACATTTTCTAAACCTTCACACTGGAAGAAGTTGTGTTGTTTCTTTACAGTTGCTGAAATATTACTAAAATTTTGGGCCCTGAATTATAGCTTCTTTTCTATCTTTGGCCACTAGAGAATTCAGAACCCATTTGCCATCCATGCTTAACAATTATATTTAGGAGTTTCTGATGTACATTAGGTTGTACTAATTTTACCTCTTTTCAATTTATTTGTCTATCATAATTCCTCCTTTGGTTTTGGCATTTTTTCCTTATAGCACTATACACGTATTTTAGCTGTCTGAAGTTCTTTAGAAAAAAATCAGCAAAATAGAGGGGGAAAATGAAAGAACTAAAAGAACTAGAGAAGGAGAAAATCAGGAAAGGAGGAGAAAGGAAAAAAAGAAAAAAAAACAAAAATGAGCTGAAAAAATGTACAGTTAATTTAGACGGCATGAATAGCTAAATAAATGGCGTACACAGCAAAAATAATGTCAGCAAATCAAATCTTTTAATATCTTTGCAGTACTGTATACCTTTTTGCTTATCCTTTTATAAAGTTAGTCTGATACAAATTTCTGATGGGCAGACATCAAATTTATATTTGATGCTCCCAGCCCAATGTATAGTGTTTTGCCTGTAATACAATAGCCCAGTTAGTAGGTACTGTGATTGAAATATATTATGCTGTACTCAGATTTTCATGATGGTATGAAATATTTTGGTATTTATTTAATATTGCTTCTTTTGACTATCTCACCAGAAACACAATAATCAAGTGAAAAAGAAACCTAAAGTGCTCCAATGCTTACAGTGGGGGTGCAAGAGGGTTATGTAGATGATTTTTCTTCTGTATGAAAAGGACCCAGCTCTTTTAAATTCAGCAGCTGAGTGGATCCATATGCCTTCCAGGCAGAATGTAGCCAGGGTAATGCTACAGATAATGTAATTAATTAACCCGTTTGTAGTCTCAGGATTTCAAACTTCTAGGTAATGGCATTTGTATAGTAATTTTCCTTGTTTCTATATAAGAACTTTGGTAGACTCACAAAATAAGATTTGCATTTAAATGTAAATGGTGGAAGTAAGGCAAGGAAAGTTATTAAAATGAACACATGATAAATTTGGATAAAAGTAGCTTAGTACAACCAAGTATATCTTACATGATCATTTGTATTCAGGAAATCATTGGCAAATGCTCATGGTTAATCTTCCCTTTGTAACTTCTATTCTGGTTTGGCTTGATAAACAGAATTTCTTTTTTAGATAACTTCAAAATATTGGAGCCAAATGAACTTATTTTATAAAAAACAGTAAGTTCAAAGTGATTTAATATAGTTCTGCTAGAATGTTCTCAAAGTAAATCTATCACAGGATATGGATCCATAGAAAGGCCATGAGAATGAGTGATTTGCTGAGATAAAGGTCATTGAATCAGCCAGCCATCTTCCTAGTGTCCTAAAAAGGACAAGGTGGGGCAGATGCTAAATTCACTAAAGAAATAGTTTCACTTGTGGAGAGGCTAGAGCAAGATCAGTGCAAAACCAATGTTAAATTACAGATATTCTGAAAGTGTGCTAGTCTTGCAATTGTCCACAGAATTCAATATATATTATTAGAAATGTCACATTGTAAAAGTCTCCCATATTTGAGAAAAACAGAAACTTTTTTATATGCTTAGTTTTCCCTTCCCTTCCCCACTCTCTCTATCTTTTGTCTTCAGTGGAATTCATTCATATCACTAGAGTTGAACAGTAAAGATATCTAAATAATTCTTTTGCTGTTATACTAAAATTCTACAAATACTGAAAATTTTTCTTTTACAAAAAGAATTTTTACTCCAGTTTGTCACTTAATCGTTGAAATCAATGGTATTATGGTCAATATTCATTCATATTCATTGTATTAATAGTAGCTATTTGATTTTTAGTCTTTAAATAGCCACATTAAAACAAAGGCTGTAATATAATCTTGCCCAAATGTTATTTCAATGTCAGTATAAACTGATAAATAGAATGAACACTGTAGTAAATGAAACCCTGCAGTTTTATTTCTGGGACCACAATTCTTGCTCAACTGGAGGTCTTTGGCTGAAAATGAGATTGGATGTTTCAGTTTTGCTTCCAAAGATAATTTATACAAAAATAGTCGATGATTGTCACTTTAGTAAAATATAAGTTAATTTCTCTACACCAATAAAGTTTTCTAGTTTGGTTATAGAGAAGGATTTCAAGTTTCTGTATTGATTGAAAAGGCAAAATTAGCAAATTATCCAGACCTGGGGAACTTAGGGTCTTTAGAAATATGGCCCAATCTATGAGACAATGTCCAACATAAGCTATCATTTGTAATTCTTTTCTGATTGTGAACAGTTCAATCAGATCACAAACTCCATAAATTTAGGGTAGAGGTATGCTATTGTAAATAGAAAAGCAAATTATTTTATAATGTTTTTCACATTTTTTTAACTTGGGTCACACCCTGTCACTTCTGCTACTGTACACCCCTCCCCAAGCATCTAGTGTGAAGGTACAACCTTAGAAAACTTCCAGCAAATAGAAATGTAGTGCTACAACTGCACTGCCTAATATAAGTATCACCAGAATAAAAATTGAACCCCACCCTAGACTCCAAGGTAATTTTATTTTGATGAATCCCCAGGTCTAGTAAAGAGGGGTGTATGAGAAGGAATAGCTAGAAAAGGAAAACTAACCTGGTTTCTTGTCCACCACAAAAAAACCCTGATTGAACATGGAAATGCTCTTTTTTAGTACCTTTTGTGAATCAAGTAGGAAGGAATGAGAAACATTAAATTTCTATTAACATACACTTGAGCTTAAAAAGCAAAGAGAAATGTGCTAAGTGGTTGGCAAATGTGTGTTTTGTCAAGCTCTTTCCTTCTAGAAGTATCCAAGAAAACAGATCCAGTGTACTGCCTACCCCAGGGTGTGGTCTATATGCCTAGCCTGTTCAACAAGTCTGAATGATTAGCAATGTACTTCCATGGAGAGTTTGATTTAAATAAATGATTAAAACTTGTGATCCAGGATTCTTGGCCTCTATTCCCATTTGGTTTTTTTTTTTGCCTATTGAATTGAGCTTAATTTTAGAAATAAGATACCAGTTTTATCAAAAAGAAGAGAGGTATATGACTGACTATCCTCATTTGCATTCTCTACATATAATTCCAATGCCTTTTTTTTTTCATTTTAATACATGTATTCACACATACAGATGATTCTAGCTTATTTATATTAGTAACAGAAAAAAGTATTTACTGCATAAAAGCTAGTATCTATGTTATAAACACTTCAGATTTTTTAACTGCAGCTTCTGTCAGAGAAACATATTACCAGTTTTAGGTAGAATTAAAAATAAGAAAGTGGAGATATTGATGAAGGAATCAACTGTGCTTCTGAAGAACTTCAAGGCCATGTTTAATTTTCAGTTTTATAAATATCTCATTTGTCTAAACCCTCCTTGAGTACTTATAAAATCATAGTACTTGAGATATTGATGGGAAGGCCTGTGGATATGCCCTAAGAAATTTTTACTCTATTTGTGGAGATTTTATGGAACATCAAAATTCTCTAGTTAGTATTTTTCTATTATAAGTATATCAAACCATAGGGTCTTTGCAAAGAATGTCTCCATGTCACCCTATTCTGTAGTTTCCCTTTCACTTTTTATTATTTTTTTTTATTGTAAGTGTATTTTTTACTTTCCTTTTCTTTTGTTTCTACTAAGGAAAGTAATCTTTCTTTGTATTTTTCTGCAAACTTCTTCCAGCTCAATATCTCTCTTTACAAAGGACTACAGATAATCATTTTGGTTAATAGAACCAAATAAAATATTCAAAAATGTGGCTAATATACTTTTTCAAAAAGCAAAGTCATAATTTAATTTAACATGTTGGAATAAACACTAAAATGCTACTATATTGAAATAATGGTTGTATCAGAGTTCTCTAAAAACTATATATATATATAGTTGAATATGTATAGATTTAAGAGGGGATTTTTTGGGGGGATACCGGGGATTGAACTCAGGTTCTTGCACTTGCACAGCAGGTGGAGAAACCACTGAGCTAAATCCTCAGCCCCAAGAGGGGATATTTATTAGGGGAATTGTCTCGTGTGATGATGAAGGCCAAGAACCATGATCTGTTGTCTGCAGGCTCAAGGACCAAGATAAAGATAGTATAATTCAGTCTGAGTCAAAAGGCCTGAGAATAGAATTAGCACCATTAGGGATTGGGGAGGTGACCACTGGGGTAAATACCAGAGTCTGAATGCCTACGAAACAGGAGTCCTGTTGTCTGAGGGTAGGAGAAAATAGACGTTTTAATTCAACAGAGGGAGAAGATTGTCTTTCTTTTTCCTTTTTGATCCTTTCAGGCCTTCAGTGGGTTGGCATTGTTTGCTGGCCAAGGTGAGGGAAAAGCTTAGTTACTCAGGGCAGTGATGCAAATTCTAATCTCTTCTGGAACTTCTTCAGAGGCACACCCAGAAATATTTCACCAGCTATCTGGGCATCTTTTACCCCAATGAAATTCACACACAAAATTAGCCATCACAGTGATTATAAATTATTATAAATGATATAGAGAAATGTTTATTATTTAAGAAATTATAGCATCTACAAAACTATGGGTAATATAAACTCACCTATGTACAAAAATACAAACAGGAAAAGGCCAGAAAATGGTCCATCAGAATACAGAAAGTTTCTTTCTAATTGTTGAAATTATTTTCTAAATATTTTGTCATGAGTATGTATTTCTAGCATAAATTACTAATAGCCACTTTATGTAGTAGCTACTGTGTTCTAGGTACTAAGCTAAGTTCTGTATTTATTATCAAATTTAACACAACCTTATAAATACTAATATCACTTTTCATGAAAGAAACATCTTTGAAATAATGAGCAAATTATATTGGGTCACACAACTAGAGATAATAATTTTTATCCCATTTTATAGGTGGGAAAAACTGATGCTTAGGAAGGTCAAGTAACTTAGTCAAGGTCATCTTGCAAATAAATAGCAGGGCATATTTTAACAGGACCCTTTTGACTCTAATACCTTATTTTTTCCACTATATGACATTGCCTGTCTGAAACCAAATACAACAATAATGACAACGGTAATAACCACAAAAAATGACATGAAGCAAGTGGTCAGAAAGACAAGGATATGCACTAGGAAATAATGTCTTATTTCTGCATAAGTATCCCAGCTAGTTAGTTGTTCTTGGTGAATTTTCTTGTTCTGTATATTATATGTGAAAACATAATAACATTTGTATCATATCTATCGTCTGAGGATTTCAAAATTTATAGCATATATATTTTCTGGTGTCTCATTTAGCAAATTTTTTTTGTTCTTCTGGCCATTACAATTCTTGTTTGATACAAGTTACACTTCAAGCAGAAAGTGAAAAAGTTTGTATCCATTCTCAATCTGTAAATAAAGCATGCTTTGGGATTACATTCACATTTTTTCTTTATTAATGGTATCCTCTCTATTACTTGGTTCAAAAATGTGTATAAAAGTGCAAACATTACTGGCATAAATATGGTATGTCACCAAAAACTGCTGTGGAAACTCAAAGACAGATAAGAAATAATGAGGTTTATAGATTCATTAGCATTTGAATGATGAAACATGTATATGTGTTACTCCTTTGATCAATACAGCCCTGGAGGGAAAGAACTGTGTTTAATTGTTTTTCCCAGACCTTCCATTGTGGACATCTGGTTACTATGCAGTTCTGCAGCAGGACATTCCTTACTTCAGTGTTGTAGCTTTCAAGTTCTTATTTTATTACCAGGGATGGTCTATGATGTGAAGGAATGTATGGCAAGGTATGCTCAACAGGGGATTTTCTCCTTTCTAGCTCCGTGTCTGGACTTGACTCCCAGGTTTTCTCCAGGTTAATATGGCATACCATACTATACAATTAAGTTTGAGTAATTTTTATTACATACATTGATTATATTATGTACATCTGTCAGATGTTTCATTAAAAGAATTCTGCTGTACAATGAGTGCTTACTTTCTGGGCATGCCTTTCATTTTGCAATTACCCTAATTTTTCATATGCATTAACTATTTATAAACTGTGCTCATGTCAAGACTAACACAACATCTTACAGTGGAAAAAAATCAAGCAGATTAGACTCAGAGATCTGCCATTAAGCACTGGCTCCTTTCTCTTCTAGTTATGATATTCATAAATTATTCAATCTGTGTATATCTTAGTTGCCTCATCTGTGAAATGGGAACATTGATTAACGTCATAGAATCATAAAGAAAATAATATATGTTATACAAAGAAAAAAAAGCCTGATTCATTGTGTGAATTATTTTCTTTCTCCTCTTTCCCTCTTCTCAGTTATCTGTACTTACAAAGTGTTTAGAATGAACTAGTGTATGTAGAAATAATCTAGAGAAGATTTGGTATAAATGCTTGTATATAAATTATATGAATTTTATGTAGAAGGCAGAGATTTGCCTACCTTAATGTTGTATTAAAATTATTTCCCAAAGTTCTGGCCAGCTGGCATCAAGGGATAGAGGTGCAGAAAAAAGAGTAGGTGGATGTTTGTTAGCTAGTGTGGAATATTAAATAAGCATTGAATAAAGTATAAGATGCATATTCTGTAAGTGAATAATTGAGAAATTCTTATTTTTAGTTTATACACTTGTGACTTGATGCCACATATCTGAGGGAGAGGGTAATCCATGAGTTAATGGAGGGCAAACTCTAAAATGCCCTGAAACTTATTTTGCTATGGAGAATGATCCCAGTGTCTACCAGATCTCTGCTTGTTAATTTCTATGGTTGCTGCTACTGGGGAAATTGTCCTTATTTGCATTGTCTTTCAGTGACCTACCTGGAGGCAAACACCTGCAGACACTTTCTGTTCAGAGAAGTATCGCCTGGGACAGAGACCCACATCCATTCAGTGCAACCAACTATGTGAAAATAACATTATAGGCAAATATTTCAAAGCTTAACATCTCAAATGATTGCTTCACATACTATTTTACCCCTCTTATTGAATGTGAGTAATATATATCACTGCCAACATAACTTCTTGGTTTATCTTTGGCCCTGTGTGTTTTTAATTTCTTACATGGAAATCTCACAGTATTTTAATTTAGGGATTAAATAACTGCAATCACTTTTTTAGAGAGAAAAAAAGGTCCCTGGTGAAAAAAATAACCAAATATATTTCAGTTGACAGTAAAAAGTAAATAGAAAAAAATAATAAAAAGGAGTCCATTTGGAAATTTGTATGTATTGTTTATAACTTATGCATGAGTACATGATCACATATTAAAGGTAATTTATTGTACCATATATAAATGTGTTTATTCTAAATGCATCTTGGCTCTCTCTATATAAAGAAAAATATTCATTGTTAACATAATTGTAATTTATAAATTTTACATGTGAACAAGCACTGGGAAAAATTATGAACATATATTAATTTTTTTCAAGACTTTTAAAAGACTATTTCCTTCAATAATTGTTCAGGGTCAAAATGTTCCTGGTCTTGAACCAAATTCTTTCACTGTATTATTTTTATTTTTGTGTATATGTGCTTAAGTCATTATAGCAAAATAAAGCTGGTTCGGTGTTCCAAGAAACTAAAAAAATTGTACCACCCATCCCACAAAATTATATCAAATCTGTAAACTTTATGTCTGATTTAGTTACAGATCCCACTGATTTTAAAAGGGAGTAAGCATTTTCAAAGGGACCACAACTTAAAGTAACATGTACATGTATACAGTAGAATGTAGTCATTGTCAGATACACACAAGTAATTGGAATAACTGAAACAACTAAAAAGTCTGCCTCAAAGACTTCCTTTTTTGATGGAGTCACATTTAATGATGCTTGTGTTTAAAATTTTGCCTTTCATTTTTTTATTCAAGTCTGTCCATCATATAATAAACAATAAAATTTGGGTGATATATATCATGTGACACTCAGAAATTAACCTTTTTATTAAAGTCAAGAAGTATCAGAGAAATCCTCTAACTGCTAATAGTGGACTGGAGTCATCAGTTCTTGAAAGATGAAGAAACTAAGAGCCACAAGAAAAATATTTTATGACACACAGGTGCAGAGATAGGTACATTGTATTTAATGACCTAGGGATCAGATTTTAAGAGTGACCAAGAGCAGAGCTAACATTGACAATAAGATAAGACCCGGCCAATCACCCTAATTCATGATGTTAGCCTATTTACTGTCATGTAATAATTATGCTGCTTAGGTATGTGTCATTTCAACTAGATTGCAAGCTTCATGAGGATTTATATTTTTCTATTATCTTCTGTCTCTAATCTGCCCAACATTATACAGTACCTTTGATGAGGATGGGTTAATTAGCTGTTCAGATGAAAAACAATTTGTGGGTTATAGTGCAAATGTAATGACGTAAAAATTCAGTAGATGCTGAAATGGACTTTTTAGAAATAATTATTGATTTTCACCAATGTAATTCATACATTTCAAGACTAAATTAAGTGTGACAGACTCTGGTTTTAATTATTGTCACTTTCTATTTACTTCAAAGAGGTCATCAAAAGTCTCTTGGGCCCGCTAACAGAATCTGTCTTCTCTTCATGAGACTCACTACTCTTCCAGGCTATTTTTATTAAGTGGGGAAAGCTGAGTCATTTCTACTTCTTAGATCAGGTGAAATAAACCTTAGCTTTAGGAAAAGAGCAGTTTGATTTTGCTTGAATGTGAACTATGCATGCTAGAGATTTATAATAATCACATGTTTAATGTATTTTGCTCTTATTTTCATTTCACTTGTGTGCAATAATCCACCAAGCGATAGGTTGGATGAGAAATTAGAAATGTACAGAACTTCTAGGAAAAGGCTAATCCAAACTGGCATTAGGATTTGAGACTTGCTCAATCCATTAGTGGATAGATAGGATCTCTCTCTGTTAGGGAGTTAATTCTGGAAATCTAAAACTACTGATGGAGTGTACTCTAAAGAAGAGGACAAGCAAGGAGACAGATACACATGCATTGGCATCCAGTGGAAGAAGAACGTGTGAGGAGAAACTTCACACAAACCTGAAAATATTAATGGACTCATTACAAGACCTTAATTTGCAAGTCCGATTCCTTCTCCCTCCTTATTCTCCTGCCCCACCTTCTCTAACTCTTCTATATTTCAGCAAGGGAAGAGAGATCCAAGGAGGGGGAACGGTGAACTTAGCCACAAAATAAGTCAAGGGAGAAATGAAGTACTAATTAAGAAAGCCTGAGTGTTATGCAAATGCCCTCGTGGAGGGCCCTAATGAACGTGCCCGGAGTGGATGGGGCGTCTTCCTCGCGCTGACAGCTGGCTTGCAGGAAGGTCAGGCGCAGGCGGGCGAACGGGAGCATAATCCTTCAGATTGGCAGCTCTGCCCCCTGGTCACCGTTTGATTATCTCCCAAATTGCTGTATTTCACAGAGATAATGATTTTTTATGGTCACAGATTTGAAGACAACTGCTGTATCCTCAGGGTTGTCGTTCTGGAAGGAGATGGTGCTGCTTCCTTCAGAAGAGGTGGTGTGTGGGGGGGGGGGTGCTTCTCCTTTTCTTTCCCTCCTAACTTACTTCGCAGAATGTTTTATTACAATAATGGAAGTAATATATATTATTAAGGGACCGGCCTCAGTTCTGATTTATCCCAATTTTCCTGTTCCCTTAGCCAGTGATTGGATCTGAAGGTCTATTACTCTAATCTTCAGAGCATTCCAGTGCTTTCTCATACTCTTGAGAAGGATGTGGCGTGGCTCTCTCTGCAGCAGTTAAAATTGTCTGTACTACCTGACTGTAGTGGCACACGCCTATAATCCCACCCTGGGAGGCTGAGGCATGAGGATTCTATGCTTGAGTTCAGCATGGGCAATTTAGCCACTCAGCAAAATAATGTCTCAGAATTATGGGGGCGGAACACGGTAAGGATGTAGGTCAGTGCAAAGGCTCTGTGTTCAATCCCCAGTACAGGAAAAGCAAATCCGTAATTAGGGGCAGGTCAAGAGCTTCCTAGTAGCTCTCAAGAACTGTATGTATAATGGCAAAAAGACATCATTATTTGGGGGCCATCCTGCTATGAGAGCTCAAGATGGTGCAAGTGGGGAAACTTGCAGCTTACCTCCTCTGACACACCTGGCCTATTGTGGGAATGAGGTGGTCACTCCTGGTCTCTTTTAAGTTATCTTAAGAGAGGTTTAAGGGGGAAAGATTTTGACTAGAGCTCCCAGGCATATTCATTTATACATATTCCAATGTAAAAGCAATCAGGGACTTGAGGGTGGTGACAAGGAGGGGACCAGAGGAGAGGGGGAGAGATGATGAAGAAGGAGGAGGAGGAGGGAGGGATAGGGGAGGGAACGAGACAGGGAGAGGTTTAATCATGTGATGACTCCCCTTAAAGATTAGTTTATTCAAGTCAGTCATTATTTGATGGCTTGCGAGTTCAGGGCTCTCAGTAACATACTGATTTTTCGATGTTGAGTACAGAAGGTCTGATATAAACATCGCTTTCCACTGATACCAGCGACATCACAGTAGCAATTGGACTGTGATTCCTGGGAGGATGTTTTTCACTGTGCATCTGACCTGAGAAGGCATCATCAAGATTTTGCCAAGAACTACAACTCAGAAACCATTTGTATTTCAGTTTAGCTGCAGTTATTTTAACATTCCTAGCATTTTAATATTGATGAGGAAAAGTATTGCCAGGGATTTATATTTCAAATCACTCCTGTCTGTAATTGATGAAGAAGGTAAATAGCATAAATGAAGTCCAAATGGCCTGATGCTTATCTAGAAAACACAAATTGAAGGGTGGCTTACATATATCCTGTTTCCCACCAAATAGTAATTTACTTATTTTTAAACTTTATTTAATTAATATGCATTTATTTTATTTTAACACATATTATTTCTTTATATGTGAAGTTCTCTGTCTATAAAGCTGTCTTTCAGGATTAACAATATTAAAAAATTCAGATTATCATTTATCTTCTCATGTCTGTGGCTTTAAAAAAATGAAAAATTGAATGTTTCTGCAGGCCAGTTACTCATGTATTGGCAGGTCCTAACTTTTTTTTTAACCCCAAATGCCCATCTCTACTCCCAGTTAAGTTTACCTGGAGAAATGAGTCACCATCTTCCCTACAGAAGCAAGATGTTTCTATGGCATTTTGGGGATTCGGGCAGAAAAGTTTGTTTTTCTTTTTCTTTTAAACATTATGTTGTTCTTTCAAAAATTTTTGTGATTCTTACCAGCTATTGTTTTAGGAATAAACACAAAAGACCCAGCAGCATTAGAATGTGAGATTGCTATGGTTAGAAGGGGTGGTCAGGTCTCTTGAGCAGCTGATATTTGAGTTGAGACACAAGGTGAAGGGAGAATCTTGTGTATATGGAAGGAAGAGTGTCCAGGCAGAAGGAAGGGCAAGGTCAAAGATTTTGAGAAGAAATCATGTGTAGCTTGAGACATAGCCGGAAGAGTGATGTATTTGGAACAGAGTAAGCAAGAAGAGAAATGTGGTAATTGGGTCTGAGCATAAGCTTGGGATTTAATCATATAAGCTTTATAGAAGCTAAGAAGGGTCATGGACCAACTCCTCACATGGAATGTAAACATTATGTACTACAAAATGTGCTAATAAAAGAAAAGAAGAAGAAACAAACATGTGAAAAATGCATACTTTACAAATAAAGTGCTTTTCCCATTACTTGATTGCTGTAAAAATTATAATTATTTATTAACTAAATAATAAAGTTAAAAATGTTCGTCAAAAAGAAGGGTCATGGATCCCAGTCTAAGTGGAATGGATAGTGTTAAGTAATCCCTCGCAGATGGACATTGAGAGTTTCCATTGCTTACAGTTATAATAAACACTGAAGTGAACACCCTTGTGTATAGATGTTCACATACTTATTTAATCATTCATGCATTAACTAAATATTATTCAGTGTCCCTCTCTGTCACTTACTATGCTAGGTACTGGGGATGCAACTGTAGAGAGAAGAGACATTGTCATGCTTTACATAGAGTTTACAGCATGTGGGTATGTGATCTTTCTAGCCTCAGAATAAATCTCAATTATTTCTTAAGGAAATAGTCTTAGAAATGAAATTACCCCCTCAAAAAGAATTCACACTTCAAATCATATACATAACAATTGTGTATTTAACGATAAATAGTCACACCACATTCCAGAAAAGGTCCACCAAGGCATTTATTGATTACCAGTGGATGAAAGTAGCTGATTCTTCTTCTCTACAGAAGATGCTTCCAATGAGAGGCATTGGTAAGGGAAGAAATGCATTTTTATATTTCTGTAATTATTGATTTGGCTGAATATTTTAACATTTTATATTTTCATTGCTTTTCTAAATTATAGGTCTTTATCATTTTTTCTAATTTCCAACACAAATACTAAATGTTACTTATGTTTTATCCATAATAATAGCTAACTACAACATGAAACTAATATCTAATTCTTTCCAAACTCAGGGAAAAAACACTGTTGCTTTCATTTCAGTCCATTAACTTGCAATCTCCTGGAAGCAAGAGACATATTTATTTTTCTCATCACTCTATACCTCTGAGCCTAATGAAGGAAATGCCATATATATGTATATATATTATATCATATTATAGATATGTAATATGTATACATATCATAATGTATATTATATATTAATATGTATTAATACACACATAAGCCATAGGGATTATAAAGAACAAAACCAAATACCTCATAAATGTGAAACTGAAATTTAGTCCCGATTCATTTTATTTTAGAAGTGCTTCTGGCCCAAATATATTACCTATTCATTAACAAAATTCTCAGCAGCTAAAACACCACTACTTCCTCCACCCCTAGTTCTTATGACTGATTGTGCTGTAATCTACTATGTCTGACTTCCCAAGAGACATGTTGAATTTATGTAACTTTATTCCTTTCAGCAGATCTACATATAGTTCACAATTTACTCTTTCAGTTTTCTATCTAACTGCCTAATTAATTATTCTACTTAGGTGCTCAGAAAGCATCTCAAGTGTAACATCTCCAAAACAGGGCTCTCTAGTCCAACACCATTCTCTCAATATACATTAACTCTCCAAATTCAAGAAAGGGGATACATATTTATACATATGCTGAGGATAAAAACTGAGCAGGGATCTTCAATTCTCACTTTTCCTTACACCTCAATATGATCCTGGGGAAGTCTATATCAAAATACACCCCAGGTCTGGCTGCATTCATTCCAACCTCTACTCCCACGGCAGTCCAGGATACTCTCATTTCTTTCTCAAATATAGGAACAGCCTCCTGATTGATTCCATGTTACCACCTTCGCTTCTTCATTGTCTATCAATAGGGTGATGGTCAAAACTGTAAATGAATTTCTTGTCCAAAACTCACAGGGACCTATCATTATATTTGGAGTATTTGGAACTCTAAGTCCTTTGTTTTTTTTTACTTTTAATTAAGTTTATTAGTGCCCTCTAGATATACATAATGATCACATTCATCATATGGGATTTGTACTGGTACATAACCTTAATTCTTATTTTTCTTATTCCCCTACCCTCCCTTCAATCCTTCTTCCCTTCCTTATTTACAAAAGCTTTGATTCTATTTTATCTTTCTTTTCTCTTTTTTCTCCTTTTTTCCCTTTCTTCCTTTCCCCTTCCCTCACTCCAGTGCCCCTTCCCATTTGAACTTTTTCTCCCTAATTCACATTATCTATTATACGTTTTGATCCTTTTTTACACTTTTAGTTTCTCACACCAGAAAAACAATGCAATATTTATATATGTGTTTCCTATTTATTTCACTTAAGAATATGGTCTCTAGGTGCATCCATTTAGCTATAAATGTCTCAAATTTATCCTTCTTCATTACTGAGAAGTACTCCATTGTATATAAAACACCACATCTTCTTTAACCATCCATTGGTTGATAGGCATTTGGGTTTTGTCCAAGACTTAGCTATTACAAATTGTGTTGCTATAAACATGGTGTGCATATGTTGCTTTTATGATGCTATATGATGCTTTTAATTCTTAATGCTTTTAATTGTTTTGGAAGATATCCAGAAAGGGAATACCTGGGCCAAATGGGTCTTCTAATCCTAGTTTTTTGAGGAATCTCCACACTGATTTCCACAGTGGTTGCACCAGTCTACACTACCATCAGGAGTGGAGCAGCATTCCTTTTTCCCCACAGCCCCGCCAGCATTTGTTATTGGTTGATTTCTTGATAGCAGCCTTTCTTTCTGGAGTGAGCTCTGAGTCCTTTGAAATCTGCTCCTTGCTTTCCTCTTCACCTTACCTTTGCCTGGCCTCTGTGACTTACCACCATAGTTTTTTGCTGGTGACTGAGTCCATCAAATTGATTCCTACTTTAGGCCCTTTACACATTTTGTTCCCACTGCCTGGAATATCTCCTCCTCTACTCCATTCATCTATCTGCTCAAGTGTCTTTGCCTTCGAAGAAGTTTTTTTGGCCACTCCATCCAAAATAACATCTCCTCCCACACTGATTCCCTTTCACTGTCTATCCTTGTTCTACTTTATTTTTCTCCATAGTACCAACCCACACTTGACACTTATTACCCATTTATTACTTTGCTTATTTATTGATTAGCTTCTCCACTAACATGTGAATACCAAGAGGGTAGAGACTTTGACTTGTTTATTACCAGATTATCATTTGACATATTTGGGTCACTCGGTAAATATCCTTAAATAAACAAGGAAATATAATTGAAGGTATACATTTGTCAGATGTTTTTACAAGTAAATAGGTAGAATCATTTAAAAACAGTTAAGTGACAAAAGCCATCAAATCATATGATCTGATATCCTTTGGAAAATATGGTCATCACTGCTGTATTATGAGGCAAAGTAATGCTTGTCCAATAAAGTATCTACTATTTGAAAATCTTAGGGTAACTCAATTCTGTTTCAATGTTTTTGTCAAATGCTTGGATGATGACAGCGACATCCTGAACTCACTATGGTTTTATTCTGGCTATTAATGAATAATAAATACCTTTGTTATCCCTAAATATGATGAGTTGAGCTCATGTACTCAAGCTGATCATGTACCTCTGAGTAGAGGACTCTAGAAAAGATTTGGACAGAGACAAGTGGGAATTTTATAACGTGTGTGTGTGTATGTGTGTGTGTAAAATAGCTTTCAGAAAGTGTTGGAAAAACACATTTTCTTAAGTGCTCTGAGATCAGTGCCCTTTTTAAATACAACCTCAGAGTCCTCTTGGGACTTGCTGAGGAGAATTTGGTAAAGTTGTTGTTGTTGTTGTTGTTTTCTTTTGTTTTTCCTTTGTGGTGCTAGGAATTGAGCCCAGAGTCTCTGTTATGGTTTAGATATGACATGTATACCAAGAGTCTCATGTTCAGAATTTGAAAGATGATTAAACCATAGGAGTGCTGAATTTGCTATTAGGAGGTGAGTCTTGTTGAGAAGAGGTGGGTTCATGGAGGGAGGATCTAGAAGGATATATTCTTGTCCCTGGGTGCTCTGTTCTCACTCTGCTTCCTAACCACCACAAGTTTAACAGCTTTTCTCTGACACACTCTCCTACCATGCAGTTACTGCCTTGGAGCCAGCTTACCCTGGACTAAACCCCTGAAATGGTAAGCCCAAATAAAGCTCTTTAAATTGCAAGTGTTGGGTATCTCCCCCGGCCCCCAATAGGAAAGCAGGAAAGCGACAATACAGCCTCAATTACGCTAAACATTCCCAACAGGGGTTTTTGTCTCAGTTAAGAATGCGTTCAGACAGCACTGTTACACAATACTAAATATTATCTCTTCCACACCACAGGAAGACAGTGCCCTCATCTTCTACTCCTTATGGACAGTTCTTGCTTTGCATCTGGTACAGGATTTCCATTAGAGTCAAATAAAGGTCAATTCAATACTGTCTACTAAAGTGGTTAAAAATAGGCTGAAAGAGGTAATATCTGTGATATTAGCAGGCTATACTATTTCACAGTTAAATTAAAAAAGCAATTTGTTTTAAATTGTTTATTTTCTTAAAAGTGTTTCAAAATTAAAATGGTTTAAAAGGATATATCATTTCCAGTTTCTTTCCACAGGCAGATACCAGCTTTTAATATATCCTTCCAGACTGAGTTTATACAAATATAAGAAAATATGTAATATTATGTATATTATATATTTATACATATATGTGTATGTGCTGTAGTCTTCATGTATTTAAAATATTGAAATGATAGACTTTATTATCCTATACCTTGCATCCTGAAGTCAAATTTTGGCTAAACAAGATATTAGCTAAGTGATCTCAGTCAAGTTAGTTAATAGTTGTATTTTATAAAGTTGTTGTGAATGAAACAAATTGAAATGCATAGAAAGAATTTAAGCAAAGTTTCTGTCACATTGAAAATGCTATTATTATTATTATTATTATTATTATTATGCTAGAGATCAGATCCAGGACTCTGCACGTGTGTGACAAGCACTTCATCACTAAGATATATCCCCCTACTTCTTTCTTTCATTACCTTTTGATCTTATAGATCACTCTTATATTATCATATAGACAGATCCATCATAGGGGCTTTTAGAGATTCAGATGTAAAGATGCAAGAGTGGGGGGAGAAGGGCAAGGCAGTAGTGGGGGATGGGAACAATTAAAGTAGTTATGTGCACGTACCCATTATTCTGTAACACTAGCCGGGGATTTAGCTCAATGGTTCTGCCACCTTCCTTGCAAGTGCAAGGTCCTGAGTTCAATCCCCTGTACCAAAAAAAGAAAAAAGAAAAAAAATTTATTCTGTAGCACTAATACGCACTCATTAAACAAAAGAGATTCTTCATATTTCACATATCTTATAAGTACATAGTATCTCTGTGTATGGCTGTTCCCGAATATCCTTAACCATATAATAGTTAAAACTTTCCACTAACATTTTGATATTGCAAGGAATATTATAAAGCATAAAATTTATATTGGCCATTCTGGACATGCCAAGTGTCTAGTGACTTATCTATAGAATAAATCTCTCAATATGGATGGTCACATGCCATAGTATTTAGTGTTTGGGGGTAGGTACTGGCAGGCTCCCTCCATAGAAGTTGTATCCAGTTATCTGTTTACCAGCAGTGTCCAAAAGTGTTGTTTTCCACAAACTCATCACTTCCTTGACAGATGAAAAAAGGATCTGTTTAGTTTATATTTGCACTTCCCGGATTAAGAATGAATCTGAGCATAGTTTTATACATTTATGTGCCATTTGCGTTTCATTTTTGGTGAGCTTTGTGAATGAATTTTCCCATGTTTTTCTACTGAGGTTTTGGCATATTATTTATTTGTATAATTTCTGCATATTTTAGAGGAGTATGTGTTATGTATATTTTCCCCATTAGTTATTTTTTGGCTTTATTTGTAGAAATTTTTGTCATACACACACAAATTATTTTAACATAACTGAATTGCTCTATCTCTATTTTATGAGTTTGACCTTGTAGGGAAAAGTTAAATGAGTTGTAGTTAAAGTCTATAAAGTTACAAGTATTTTGCTTGAATTTATTTTGCTTGAAAGCCTGGCATTCTCTCATTTCTATTTGAATTTAAATTGTTTAGGGGCAGACTTTGTGTGAAATAACTCATATGAGTTTCTTTATATGAATTAATCTATTCACTCCTAATAGCATAAAAAATTTGGGGCAACTAACATTCCCCTTTTACAGAGGACTTACAGAAGTTGAGTTTCTTGCTTAATTATCACATAGCTACTAATTTAAGGTACTGAAATTTCTGCCCATATACCAGGCTGTGTGGGAGGCATACGATGAAAGTTAATGGACTTTCCTATAGAACAGATTACTTGTTACAACCTGTGACCTCAGAACATCAGCTCTCATAATAATAACCCTTTCCCACACCGCAACACTATTAAAATGTAGATAAGCCATTCTAGGACAGCCTTTGCAAGAAGGGTATTTTCTCAAATCACATATAAAGAAGTCTAAAGCTGAGCTTATTGAACATTTCTTCTTCTTATACAACGATGTAAAAAATGTGACTATCTTCCCTTTTCCTCCATAAAGCAAGAGAATTTGTCTACCCTTCTAGGTTTAAATTTGTAGTTAAGCTTAAGCCATCAGTCAAGCAGAAATCTAAAGATGAAATGAAACTGGACAACTGTAGGCTGAGGCAGGGTCTGTACCAAGAAATGTGATACACTTTGAGCCCATAAGGTCTAACCTGCTGCCTCCTGTGGAATAGCAGAAGAAAATCTGGATGCTGCATTTGAATGACAATGAAATTTGTGCAGACAGATAAACCCATCTTTAAAGTGGTAATTTGTCGGTACTTCTCTTTTAAATTTAAATCCCCATTTCTGATTGTTTCAGAAATTCTGTGATACTGTTAAAAATTCAGATGTCTTCACAACAAGAACAATTCAGTTTGTGTATAAGTTATAGAGAATGGGCTTGTGATTAAATTAAACTGAATAATATATATTTTACTTGTTGGCAATCAAATTCAAATTTCCAGAAAATGATATATTGATTAAACAAAAATGCTTATCAGCTCTTGAATATTTCTCAAGCTTCCACTCTGCTAAAATCATTATGTGCATTATTTCATTAACTCTTGTATATGATAGGTTCTTCTATTATATTAACTGTGGAGAAACAAGTTTAAAGAAGTGAAGTAATTTGCTGTGAAGAAGTAGAGTCATCATGTAGAAATAGGCACTCTGGTTACATAATCTTTGATTTTAGTCACAAACTATGAAAACTATGTATCACAAATAAGCAACCAGCTGTACATCCCCTTTAAATTCCAAATCATGTGAAGTTTACATACATTTAGGGCAGTAGTATCCTACAGATACATTCTGTGAGCCACATATATAACTGTAAATTTTCTTGTGTCCTTATAAAGACGTAAAAAGAAACAGTTGACATTAATTTCAATAGTATGTATTATTTAATCTAGTATATCCAAAATATTTGCAACATGCAATCAGTATAAAAATTGTTAATGAGACACTTTATGTTCTTTGTATGTCCTGAGAATCTAGTATCTACTTTACCCTTAAAGTTCATCTCAAGAGTGTCACTTTCATGTCCTCAGGAGCCCTGTGTGTTATGGATTCCACATGAGATAGTAGAGGTACAGATGGTAGGCTACATTTTTAATATTTAATTTTTCTTTAGTATCATATAGGTATAATTTAATTAAGCTTTATTTTCTCCTATGTAAAGCAGGAATTCATCCAATATAATGATTACAGGAGAGGAGTTGCCAGCAGGTGCCTCTCTTCTGATCTCATTAGGAAGTTCATATGAACTCTCAGCACAAAGAGGTTGAGATCCTGTGGATTTATGAACTAAATTATGTAAGGTTTACACATACATACTGATATTACCTAGAATATCCCCTTATAACATGCTGTTTATAAACCAGCTTTGTGGAAGGAATATTTATATGCTTTTTGCTAGGAATATAAGCATTATAAAGGAACTATGCTTTGTGCTTCTAACTTAAATGGATTTGGAAAGCAAAGTGGAAAAACTATAACTTTATGATAAACATTACCACCTCCCTTTAATGTATTATTATATTTTATAGTTAAAATAGAGTGGAACATTGAGGCACTTATGCAGAATATATAAAAGCAGAGAGGCAATGGAGACCAAAAATTACATTTGCTTTTATTCATTTATGAAAAAAAACAAGGAAAATTTTCTCAGACAGCTGCAATATCAACTCAGTGAAAAATGTGCTAACATGTCAGCAACCTCCATGCCACAATCCTTCCAGGACAAAATTAAACAGATCAATCTCCCCAAATTATTAAAGTCTAAATCATTAGGTGAATACCCCACATTATGCTTTAAAATACTAAAATATAGTCATAACAGCATAGCCACATGTCTCTTTACTTCTGTACCCTATAATTGAGTGCAGATGTACTCAGTGCATTGCTATAAACTTGCTCCTTAGAAAGTGGAGTGCAAATTCAATATTAAAGCCCTTCAAATACATTGGAGGAGTTGCTACTTAAAAGGTTCTTCTATAATGCAGTCAATCATTCTCTAATTCTCCAGTTTTTGGCAAGGTAAAATGTTAATATAGAATTTTTGCTGTTTAACTGCAAACATTCTAACAATGTTGCAGGGAGTTTGGAGAAGAGAAAAAATGTAGGTCCAGTTTGCTCACCTTCACTGGAGCTTACTCTGTCTCACCTACACAAAGAGGTTGCTCAGACACCAGTCACATTTTTTGCCCCTGGATATCTTCATCAGCATTCTCTCATATTGTTATTTTTTTCCATTTTAACAATAAAAACCAATTTTTTTTGGCACTGGGGATCACACTCAGGTCCTTGCGCTTGTGGGGCAAGTGAGCTAAGTCCCTGGCTCAAAACATCTTTAATAGGCCCATCTTGGTTTCCATGTACCACTCTTTCTCTTTCCTCAACAATAAAATAGCTTGAAAGAGTCATCTGTACTTGGTGTCTCAAATTCTTCTCCTTAGAACTGATTAATTCTATGTTTTACAAACTTGTCAGAAAGCTTCTAAAATTCTTGCTATTAGTTTTCTATATAAATAAATAAATTAATTAAATGATCAAGAATCTTTTCCAGAGAAAAGAAAATAATCACATGCATTTTCAGACATTCTTTTATTCCCCACAAAAATCCCTTGGTTACTACTGCATGAGTTTGATAGGGCTTGCACAATAAAGTACTTTAAATTTCTTGCTTTGAGTTACATAAATTTGTTGTCTCACAGTTTTGGAGGCTGGAAATCCAAATTCAAGCTGTTGGCAGAGCCATGTTCTCTTTCTCTCTGGGAAAGAATCTGTTGGTGCCTCTCCTAACTTCTGGTAGCTTTAGGCATTTTCCATCTTGTAGGTGGCTGATATTTTGCAGGGTCTCTTCATGCTTATGTTCAAATTTTCCATTTGAATAAGGACAGCAATCATATTGAATTAGAGCCCACTCTAATGACCTCAATTTAAATTGATTATCTCCATATAGATTCCATTTCTGAGCTATCACCTCACCTCAGCAAAAATGGCTGTTAATAGAAAGACTAAACATGTCCTGATAAGGACGGGGAAGAAAAAGGAATCACTGCTCAATGTTGGTAAGAATGCAAGTTGTCACAGCAATTATGGAAAATAGTATAAAGGTTCCTTGAAAATGAAAAATAGAACTACCATATGAATCCAGCAAAAGGAAATGAAATCAGTATGTTCGAGAGACATCTGCACTCTTGTGTTCGTTGCGGCACTATTCACAATAGCCAAGAAATGGGAGTGGCCTCAATATCTACTGACTAATGAATGAATAAAGAAAATCTGTATAAATACATTGGAATACTATTTGGTGACAAAAGAATGAAATCCTGTAATTTTTGATAACATGGATGGGACTAGAGATGATTATCATTAAGTAAAATTAGTCAAGCACAAAAATAGGTATCATATGATCTCATCATATATGAAACATAGAAAAATTAGTCTCATAGTAATTGATAGTAGATTAGTGGTTACCAGAGACTGAGGAGAGTTAGGGTGAGGGAGGAGAGGAAAGGTTGAAAAATGTGTACTAATTTATAGAAAGAGAAAGAAGTCCTAGTGTGCTAATGCACAGTATTGTCTTATAGATAACAACAATGTATTGTATATTTCAGAAAGTTAGAAGAAGCAATTTACCATATATATGATAACTATTTAAGAAGATAGATATGTTTAACTTGACTTAAATTTTACACAATATATTCATGTATCAAATATTGCCCAGTACCCCATTACATTTGTATGTTTTATGTATCCCTTAAAAATAAATTAGAAAATTGTTTTCCATCAAAAAGACAAATATAAAAACTGGGATTTTACTAACATCATAAAATGTTAAGAAACATAATTATTGGAGAAACTAAGCTGATGAAAGTAATTGAGATACACATTACATTTTAAAAATTATTATTAAATAAATCTGCAAATAAAAGTAAAGAAATGTGAACAAAATTCCCATTTACAAATAAGGTCCCATACTGAAGTAATGGAGCACAGAATTTCCATTTATCTTTCGGGGGAAAAATAATTCCAGTCATATCAACCACACTCCAAAATCTGGATTTATTCTGATCTCCCTGTAGGAATAAGGATCACAAATGTGTTGGAGAAGTTTGGTCTATTTTTCATATTATGATCTGTAAATCCATGAGGACTCTCATTAGATAAAAATAATCGTTCAAAGTTATTTTAAAATTGACTTTATTTTCTCTTATATAGAAATACAGACATTGTTCAGAATATTTTTCATTGATCCATCTATCCATCAATCTAAACATCCCACATTATATCCTTTTAAAAAGAAATTTGAGCTGTTTCCAATATTTAGCTATTACAAACTGTGCCACTATAAACATGGGTGCCCATATATCGCTGTGGTATGATTCTTTTAATTCTTTCAGGAAGACACGCAGCAGGGGAATACCTGGGTCTAATGGGACCTGTAATCCTAGTATTTTGAGGAATTTCCACACTGATTTTCAGAGTGGTTGCACCAGTCTGCACTCCCACCAACAGTGGAGAAGGGTTCCTTTTTCCCCACACCCCCACCGGTTTTTGTAATTGGTTGATTTCTTGATGAAAGTCATTCTTTCTGGAGAGAGATGGAAATTCGATGTTGTTTTAATTTGCATCTCTTGAATGACCAGTGATCTTGAACATCTTTTCTTAGATTTTTTTTGCTGCTTCTACCTCTTCATCTGAGAAATATCTATTCATTTCAGATCCCCATTTTTGGATTGGGTCTCTAAATTTGGGGCATCTGATTTAAGCTCTTTATATATTCTAGATAGTAGTCCTTTGTCTAAGGAATAGCTAGTAAAAATTTTCCCACATTGTGGGTGGTCTCTTCACTGTTGGTGACTTCTCTTGCTGTGCAAAAGATTTTTAGTAAGATGAGATCCCAGTCATTGATTCTTTGTGCTAGTTCCCATGTGGCTCAGGTTTTGTTCATAAAGTCTTTTCCTACACCATCGTCTTCAAGAGTTCTACCTAACCTATCTTCCAGCATGTTTAGAGTTTCTGTTTTAATAGTTAGATCTTTAATCTATTTTGATTTTAGTTTAGTGCACAGTGAAAGATATGTGTCTAGTTTTAATCTTTGGCAGGTTGAAATCCAGTTTTTCTAACACCATTTATTAAATAGGCTGCCTTTCCTCAAATGAGGGTGGTTGGCCCCTTTGTGAAAGAAGAAGTGGCTGAGTATGTCTGGAGTTGTTTCTGAATCTTCTAGTCTATTCCACTGGTCCTCAGGTCAATTTCTTTGCCAGTGCCATGATATTTTTATCAAAGTTGCTTTGTAGTATAGTTTCAAGTTGGAGATTGTGACACACCCTGTCTTTTCTTTACAGCCCAGATGCCCATCAACTGCTGACTGGATAAAGAAGATGTGTTTTTTTCGTTTTTATAAAATGGAGTACTATTCAGCCATAAAGAAAGATAAACTGGAAAAATTTATAGCTAAATGGATGCACTTGGCAACTACATTCTTAAGTGAAATAAATAGGACACACATGTGTAAATACTGAATTGTTTCTCTGGTGTTAGAAACTGAAAGTGTAAATAAGGACCAAAGTGTAAAATAAAATATTGTAAAATAGGAAGAAAATGTTCAAAGAGAAAGAGGAACTAGGGGAGGGGAGTGGGGGATGGAAAAGAAAAAAATGAGAAAAGGAAAAAACAGAAACAAAGCATTTATAAATAGGGAAGGGTGGAGGTATTCAAGGGACAGAAGGGGAAGGGAAGAAAATAAGAAGCAAGATATATCATGTACATGTACAAATGATGAATGTGACCACAATGTATACCTAAAATGTCCCAATAAACTTAATGAATAAAAAAAGAAAGAAACTTGGGTATCTACTATGGATTTAGCATTGTTCAAGACACCACCAGAACATAGAGGTATTCACTAGAAAGATTCAGTTGTCGTTACCTTCAGGGAAGTATAGTGTAGACATTAAGACAATCATTACATGAAAACTGAAGTAGTAGTTTGAGAGATGCTATTTGTCATTTTCTGGTTTCCGTCATTAATGGCCATATTTTCTGAATGAAGATATAATTGAACCAAGACAGCAGCAATATTCTTCACAAAGGCATTGGCTAGATTGACAAAATGTCAGTTTCTTTTTTAATTTCTTGAATTCTGCTTATAATAATATTGCTTAAAACTGACACAGCTGGAAGTGCTTGCTCTCAGATGATCAGTTTCGGCATTATTCTCAAACTCCACATTACTCCTCCTTCCCTGAGGAGGGCAAAAGGGTAGGATGATTATTGTTTCACTTGAAGGTCCCCCTTAGTGTGAGTTCTGAAGTCAGTTCCATGTGAACATGTATTCATTTAAGCTCCAGATTGACTGTGAGCACCTGTGACGCTTCTATCACTGGGCCTATTCCTTTCTTCCTACAGCAGCTCCTGTAGCAAGTAGAGACAACTTAGAAACGCTGGGTTCTGCTGCTCCATATAGTGTCTGAGAGCTCCGTGATCTGTGGGCTTATGGGAGCATCTGTTTCCCTCACTTTTGTTCCCCACTTCATGACCATCCTTTAAGTTACCACCTTCCTGTTAATTCTAAAAACGACCCCAGTTGATTCTAAAAAGAACCCTCCCTCTGATTCTCAAGCTGAGAAAACTTCAAGCTCCTCTTACTTCCCTAAAGTGATAACATAAAATGGGTCATTACCTTTTCCTCATCCCCAGCATATTACCAGAATAAGTGTTCAGTGCCCCCAAATCTGCTGGTGTTTCCCAACTGATGACTGCTGGGACTGTTGATTCTCTGTCTTCCCATCCTTGTCTGCCATTCATCTTCTCTGATAAGCTACATTTAGAGTATATCCTTAGAATAACATCATACTCTTTCTTCCTACGGGCAACCACTTCCAGGTGTGTCAGCTAGGCTCATAATTCTCCATTTCCAGTATATGTAACTAATTTTGGGGGGATTGCAACAATGTTAAATTTCATGCCTCCTTCTCTCTCTCCTGAGACCCTGGTAGGGCTTTCAGGGTGCCTTTACTAACTTCACTTCCCTTGCCTAGTACCCTCATCCTCTCGATTTCACCCCCACATTAGACCTCCCAGTCATCTGGGAAAAGAACCATCCACATCTATTTAATTCAAATCTTTGGTAGTTAGCTCAGTGGAAGGACTATATATTTTTATGATTCTTCCTAAATCAATTTTTAAATTCGTAGCCATTTATAATATACTACCTCGGATCATGTCTTCTTTCTCAGTTATCTCCTGCTTTGTTTTCATTTAGAGATCAGAATACTCAGCCTACAAGGACATCTCTCAAGGTCACTCTAGAGCCAAGAGATTTGAACCCCCAGTCCCTCCAAAGAAGAAACATGTTCTAATCTATTTAGGACAATGTGGACCACTTTGGATCTCCATGGAATTGAGCCAAATAGAGCAATCAGGGTTGTATGGGGTTTTTGGACTCAGGAATGTCCATTGTGCACTTGTTAGATACCTATTCTCACTTCTAGTTTCACAAACTCCATTGTTTCCCATGTATCAAATCCCCTTTAATATTCTCCCACTGAGTGATCCTTCAGAGCACTCACTGACACAGTATGTCCCACCTACATACATAATTATTTACTATATATTTATCTCTTCTGCCATTGGTTTCAGGAAATGAGGGAATATGTTTTGTATTATGCATTGAAGAGAGTATTGCACATAGTAGACCATCAATAAGTATGTACTAAATAAGTGAATAAATATCTCCACTTACTTAATTGATACTTTGAAATAGGAAAAGGTCCAACCCAGTAGGGGTGGTGGGAGGAGATTGGGAAAGGAAAGAATGGAAAGGAAAAATTATGAGAAAAGAAATAAAAATGGAAATGAAATCTATGTAAATAGAGAAGGGTGGAGGGGTGAAAGGTGTGCAGGGAATGGGGATAAAATAAGAACCAAGATACATCATGTACAGGTACAAGCACCCAATGATAAATGTAAACATATCGTATACCTAAAATGTACCAATAAAAGAATTTAAGCGAATATATAAGCAATTTAAGCTATATATATATATATATATCTCCACTTAGATATATTTAGATTTTTCACATGTACCTCAAGTATAACATATTTTAAAATGAACTATCATCTCTAAAATTATTATCTCTTCCTTTTATGATTTTTCTTTTTTTTCATAAACTTTTATTTAATAATAGTTTTAGATTTTCAGAGTCATTGATTATCGTTTTCTAGAAAGTCATGTAAATGGAACTGTCGAATATATAGTTTTTTTATCCTGGTTTCATTCACTGACACATATGAGGTTAAAATTCTTCCACATTTGTGCAAGACTTGTTTGTTCATTCCTTTTTGTGTTGAATATTGATTAAGGTGTAAGACAGTTTGTTTATCACTCATCTGTTGGAAAACATTGTAATTGCTTCTAGATTTTGGCAATAATGAATACAACTGCTATACACCTTTGTGTGTTAGTTTCATGTATATCTAATTTTTCTAACCAGTTGGAAAAAGCACTGTAAATATGATTTCTAGATAAAACTATTGAGTCTCTTAAGAAACTGCCAGACTATCACTCAAAGTGGTAATGCCATTTTTCATTTCCACCAGCAATGAATGAGTGTTTCTATTGCTCTAACTTCTTTTAAATAATTGATAGGTTCTCTTTCTGGATTTTAGGCATTCTAGTAAATGTCAAGTGGTATCTTTGTTATTTTATCTTGCATTTTCCTAATAATGAATGATGGGCATTGGTTTGTCTTTTGTGAATGTTTGACATGTATGAGGCACATCCCACCCGTTAACACCTTTTGTCCTCCATTGTCCCACACACAAACTATATTTACAAGCTACATCTAATCCAGCTCTGTATTTCCAGATCATAAGCACTGAGTGGCATTCATTAATATCAGTAGATGGACTGACTGCCTTGAAATCAAAGTTGAAGACTGGCAGGCATGGTCTCCAGAATGGAACTGCTGTCATATTTTGTCCCTTCAAGATGTCTTTAAGGCAATGCTAGTAGTAGCCTGATGACATGCTTGCAGACATCCATGAAAATTCAAAAGTAAACACAAACCCCACTCATTTATTCTCTAGTGTTTGCTGAGCACTGTGGGTTCAAGACTTCCACCTTCCATCTCCTGTTCTAGAGGTGAAGATTAGAACTGAAAAACATTTGCTTGTGTTTTTCATCTACCATGAGACTATCTGTAACTTTAAAAATGAAATGAAAATAAAATCCAACTCTGTCTTCACTGAGGAACTTCATATTTGGTCTCAGTGGAATACTATTTGTGGTTGTATCAAACATTAATGTATGATCTCTCTGAGGATTTTACTTGTTTCTAGACTAGAAGTCCATAAAAGGTTCTAGTAAGGCATAAAAGTCCAAATGCATATAATTATGTAAGTTTACAACATAATTTTTTGACCACAATATATACTACACAGGAATACACACACACACACACACACACACACACACACACACACACACACACAGGTCCACACCCTTCAAGCTCTTCTATTTTAAAATACCCCAAAAGCTACTAGATCTGAGTTAGTGCATATTGAATCATCCTAGGGAAAGAGTGAGGAAGAGAACAAGTAAAAGCCCTTTAACTGTTAAATAAGCTACATATAGCTGGCTGTAGTGGTGCATGCCTGTCGAGCCAGCAATATGGAAGGCTGAGGCAGGAGGATAACAAATTCAAGCCTAGCCTTGGGCAACTTAACTTAGCAAGACCATGTTTCAAAATAAAAAATAAAAAATGGCTGAGGATGTAGCTCAGTGCAAAGGCCCGGGGTTTACTACCCTCTACGTGGGTGGGGATGGGATGGCACCTGTATGAGGTACTAAGACTCTGTCAGATAACCTCTATAGGGCTGTTGGCTCCTGATCTTAGAGGACACACTATGAGCAAGCTTAGTGATTTAAGAGAATTAAGCTTTGGCTCCTAGTTAAGGTCAAGAATTATTTCCATCACAGTTTTATGTTACAATATTTTAATCCGTTAAAAATTATCAGCATGTTTGTGTTGTACTGGGATGAGATTCTTCTAAGAGAAGGCTGGAGAGATGCTCATGAAGCCATCAAATGACTAAATGATTATGTTTGAGGTCTAGGGAAGGAAGAAGGGAGGAGGGAGAGAAAGGGCATTTACTTTTAGGAATAGATTTGTCTTTCCATATATTTGTATTTATATAATATATTAAATATATTAATATGTAATATATTTAATATATTATATATCACATCACTACATTTAAGATTGTTTCTGATAGACAACTTTAGTACTGTTTTTCATTCTTTGAAAATTATTATACTTCAAACTATGAACTCATACTAGACTTAGAAATCTGTGTACTAGTTGCTCTAACTCTTGTAAATCATCTTCAGTTGGCATAAGTGAATTGAGGTCTCATGAAAAAAGTCTAATTCATGTTATGGATTCTGGCACATTCTTTTTCTGTTCAACTAACTTTTCAGTCTTCTTCATTGTGGCCCCGTGAATTCTTTATGCTACTTTCCTGTAAAATTTCCCCTTGGCATACCCTCATATTCCTAACTCTTTCCTTCTCCTTTCCTTTATGTATTGTTTACCAAAAGTACTCTCCCTCCTTGTTTTAGAATGTTCTCCTTCATCTTTGGGTTCTTGCTGGGTGTGGCCTTTCTCCTCTAGGCACACTTACCGGTGGTGAAAGCAACCATTCCTCTTTGCCAAGGCATGTTCATCTTTTAAGGTACTTAATAGTTTCTGTGTCATTTCATACTTGTCTCTTTTACTTTTTCCTGCTCCCATAGATTGCACATGCATGTATGATCCATTTTTGCATCCGCCAGAGCTCCTAGCTTATATTCCATGCACCCTTAAAGTCTATTGAATGAATGTATAAATGAATGAATACACAAGTGAATATCTGAATGTCTATGCTATAACTTTTCTGGATCTAATTCTCTATTTTTACTTTTTACAGGTGAGGAGAGAAGAAAGAGAAGTATCTCCTTACATCCATTACCCAACCTGTCCAAGTAGCTTGTGTGTCAGTCAGAAGCCATCCATTCATCTTTGAAGCTGGGCTCCTAAGTTTGTTTTCACACATAGAAAATCAATATCATCCTTCTCCTTCTTGAAGGCAGCAAGCAAATAGTTTCAGAGGAGGGAGGGAGCAGGTGGAAGAAAGACCGACTCTCCTTGAGGCCTTAGTGAAGCAAATAGCCATGTTGTAGAAACCTATGTGGCAAAGAAGTATTGGTAAGTTCTAAAAACCGCAAGCAGCATGTAAGACTTAAGAGTAGATTCTGGTCAACAACCACGAAAAAGAGTCAGAACGTTCAGTCATGTAACTGCTGAGAAGTGAATCCTTCCAACAACCGAAATGCATTGGAAGTGTATTCTTATTGAGTCTCCGGGTAAAAGGAGATCCTAACTTCTATCATTTGGAAAGTCCCCCAAAGACCCATGTAAAAGGTTTGGTCCCCAGGATGGTGCTATCGGGAAGTGGTAGAACACTAAGGAGGTGAGGTCTAGAGGAGGGTCATTAGGTCATTTTGGCTGTGCCCCCAAAGTGGACTGTGGGACCCTGAACCCTGATCCTGTCTTTTGGTTCCTGGCCATGAAGTGAGTGAGAAGATTGTTCTGCCATGTGCTCCCTGCCATTGCTATCCAGCATCCCCTTTAGAGGCCCAAAGCAAGGGTTCATCCAATCTTTGAATGGAAACTCCAAAATCATAAGCTAAATAACCTTTTACTTATAAGTTGATGTTTGAGGAACTTCACTATAGTGAAGCAAAGCAAAATAGATACACAGAGCAACATGCTGATTATGAGTTGTGAGACCCTGACCAGAAAACCCAGCTGAAATATACCTGGAATCTTGACCCATGGAAACATAATGAGTTTGTGTTCTTTTAATTTAAGTTTGAAGAAATTTGTTATATAGCAATTTTAGTCATTCCTATAAGGATATTGTCTTCAGACTTTTGTTTTACAGCTCATGGCAGTCTAAACTATACTGTTCCATAAGGATTTCAGTGTCCTAATGCAGGAAGAAGAGGTTGGATTGTGTCTTTTCATATCTCTTTTTCAAGAACAAAGAAAACACTTTCCAGAGCTCCCCCTTTCTACTTAAGAGTTTTGAGCTCTTGTTTCATTGTCCAGAATGGGATCTCACAAGCATTTCTAAATTAGCCACTGCTAAGGAGAATGCTAATGTCATGATCACCTTGAAGTCATCCAGAATTTTTCTTGGGGCGAGGAGAGCACTCTGCCTCCTCTGTTACATGTGGCCACCTATGAATTCAACAAAACTGGAGTTTTGTTAGGGGAAAAAAAAGGAATATGCAAAGATGTATGGTAAGGCAATTACAATGTCTGCAGCAGAGAGAATAAAGTGGTTCCACTTTTGCCATTTGTAAAAGTAAAAGATGTAGATTAATTCAATGTCAATGGAAAGATATGATGTTGATAGTAGGTTACTAGAATGTTGTGAGAAGGATGATGTAACCATGTCTTGTTCAGCAAGAAGGACTACAGAGATAGATATATAACTAAAGTGAGTCCCACTCCAGATAAAGTTTTGCTATTGACAAACCTGTATTGAGATTTTTGTGTTATGCTGTAGTGTAATTATAAATACTCTCACTCTCAAACATGTCCAGGTTTGTACAATAAACTATATCATAATTCTATTTATATAATAGAAAACGAAATATTATTCTTAATAGGTTTGAGTCAGAAGGTTTCCTAGGGCTATTTTTCTTTTTTAGAGGACATTTCAGTATCTAGATGTCTTCATATACACTCCATGGTCCAGGCATCAGTTTGAACTGCAACATAGAAGTTTATTTTGTTTTCTTTTGTTTCTTAGCTGGAATATTATAGCAACATGGAAAATTTTACTGTTTTCTGCTATCATCCTCATAGTACCTGAATTTCTACTTTTATACATTGTTTGACTTTATTTTCCCCAAATTAAAATGCCAATTCTCAAGTAACTTATTAGAATTAAACCTGGGTTGGATGCGAACTTCAAATCAGTTAGATCTACTAAATCAAGAATGTTTCCCCATTCTTAGGTATTTATTATCTTTTCTCAATTATGAATTGAGTTATGTGGTATACAGTTCATTTGTGAACGAAGTCTTTCATGAAATCTAGGAAAATCCAGTCATTGATGCTACTTAAATGAAAGTAAAAATGAATTTATAATATTATTGTTAAGTGTAAACACAATACAAGCATTTGTCATCCTCTCACAAAAAAAAATTTGGCTGGAATTAGCTATATACTGACATAGACTATTATATTTCCCATGAACGAATTAGTCTGTTTCCTTTAATTGGTGAATATGAGAAAGGACCTAAAAAAAAGTATGGATAAGCAAAAGACTATATGGATATTGTTTATGTTATAGAAGAATATAGCATAACTATCAAAGCATTGAAGCAGGTAACTAACAGTTGTACTAATTTATATTTAGGTAACTAATGTGTATATTACACATGAACACAAATATCTACCCTCTTATTAATTATATTTTATCATAATTATATCATGGAATATAGAAACTTTTGAGATTACTATATTCAGAAATAACTTAACAGTACATTTCATATATATAATAAGTACAGGCTCTTTATCATCTCAAAAAGAGAGTTGTTAAGTTCTACCATTGTTCCAAACATTCTACTGTTTTTCTTATAAGGCTGCCCTGTCTTTGTCTCCATTTCTCTATGTACCTCAAAATAGAAGGTGGACATTTAGTGGGCAGTGTGGAATGCATAAGTTGTTACCAACTTTCCTAAATCCTAAGTAAACTTTATTTCCTCAGTCTCATTTTTAAATTGTGAAAATATATCATAGACTCAAAAGTACTAAACTTATAAATTTATCTTTAAAAATCTCAGAAGAAAAAAGATACAATATTGTGCAAAACATCAGGCATTCCTTTCTGTCTAAATTCTATAGGTAGCACAAAACTTTGTACCTGCTATGATGCTTATGTGTTCTCTGAATAAACATTTAGAGTTTGATATTCTATCATCAATAGCTTATCACTTTAAAGGCATGATTAAACTAGGGAATCACAAAAGCGATCGATACAAAATGCAAGTATATAAACACAACAAAGGGAAATTTCTGTCAAAGCAGTGCCAAATTAATTTGGCCCTCTATATTTAATCATGCATGATAGGTTTTATTGCTGCTTCTATAATGCTATATTTATTAAGACTGCTATCAAAATCAGAATCCAAAGGTTTTATTAGCACAGGTGCCTCAGAAATAAAAAACAAAGCATTTACAGAAAGGAAAATAGTCATACCTTGGATCTTAATTTTAACTTTTGTCATTAAAGTTAGACTACATATGTAGAAAGTTCTTATGGCAAATATCTCAATATTTTTGAAATGCAAACATTATTAATATTGTATGTGTGTTTCCCCCACTACTTTGTGCTGCAATAGCTTTTTAAAGAGATATGACCCCAAGGTCTCATTTAGTGTAACTTCCTGAGTCATATCATGACTCTGTGTCAAAGCATGAAGACCAAGCATGTATGATAATACTTGCGGTAATTTTAACCACAAGCAATGCCAAGCAGACCAGTCACTTACCACTGAGAACATTCTCAGCTGTCACTTTTGTGTTCAGAATCCAGTAGCTCATTGGGAACACAGGAAAGTGAAGGACCAAGCTGTGTCTTCCAAGAGTTTACCCCTTTCCATGTGATCTCCATCAGCACTCCCCTAAGTCACCTTCGGTATACCTAGGAAAGGATAAGCTTCTTGTGCAAAAGCAGCTTCAATTCTCTGCAATAAAATCATAAAACACAGAAAACCTCAACAAAATTGTGGTCAGAATGGCTATCATAAAGAACACTGAAAACAACAAATGCAACGATTTAGGGAGAACAGCATTCCTTCTATATTATTGGTGGGAATGTAAACTAGTACAACTAGTTAAACAATTGTGGAAATTAGTATAGAGACTCCTCAAAACACTAAAAATAGAAATTCCTTTTGACACAGGTATAACTCTCCTGGGTATATTCCTAAAAGAATTAAAGACATCAAACCATTATTATAGATACTTGCATACCCATGTTTAGAAGCACAATTCACAGTAGGTAAGTTCTGAAAAAAGCCTGATGCCCATCAAGAGATGAATGAATAAAAAGTATGTAAATATATATATATATATAAAATAGCATTTTATTTGTCCATAAAAAAGAATGAATTAACATTTGAGGGACAATGCATGAATCTAGAATCCATAAAGTTAAGTGAAATAAATCAGACTTGGAACATTAGATATTACGTGGGTTTTCTTATATGAGAGCACAAAATATAAATAAATTAAACAAAATAAAGGAGGTGTGGTAGGAAGTCTTATATAAGGACACAACTAGAACAAAATAGAAAAATATATCACAGTCAAATGGGAAGGCAGTATCATAAAAAAGTTTTACTCTATGTGCATTTAATGTATCATAATTACAATCAGAATCCAAGCTTTGGGGACAGCTGTATAAACCTATCTAAAGGAAGAATAAATATGCAATGATAGTCAAAAATAGTATAGAAAGTAAAAGTGAGGATAGATTTGCCATAACCAGTATCATAATGCACTGTATTATCATAGCAAATAGACAAATATGATAGCAATATAACAGGAGATAAATAGATCAGTTAGAATAGGATAAAACACAGAAAATAGCATTATTAAACACATAGTCTATAAAAATAGTGTATTTAATTCAGAGAAAGAAAGGATGACCTCTAACCATAGATCAATAACCTGAAGTTTGGGAATGTCATCTGGACAATCCTTGAATATGTCATAGACTTTTGAAGAGATTCAAATATGAACATCTTTTTGACCAAGTTCAAACCAAACCACTCAAACCAAACAAAGTAAAAATAAATATTCAAGAAATATGATGCCTAAAGTATGTAAATTATTCACAGACTAGAGCCATTGACTGGTGAGTTTTCTCATAAGGATGCTGGCAACAGAGTAGGTTGCATGTCAGCTGTTTGAAGGTTCAGGTCCTGATGAAACAAAGCCTATGGCAGAGGCAAGTGTGGGTCTTTGAATAACATTTAATTTCTTTGAACATGTTTGGAGGGAACTTGGATAACTTTTTTAAATGGTTCTAATACTAACTGAACTGGAATAGGCCCATGAGACCTCTTAACTTCTATATGGGAAGTTTAAAAGGCTGCCCTGGCATCCATGGACAATGACTTCAAGGGCATGGTAGGGCGGGTCCCTTGGCAGGCAAGCTAAAGTGGAGAACACTTGTATTCTAGAATTTATGCGCACTATGATTCTAGAAACCAAGATTCTAGTTCTGCTAATCGTATCAGGGATATACATCTTCTTAATGGTTTCATACTTCATTGAGAACACATGCTTTTCAAGTAATAGGCCTTGAATTTGGGGTATAGACCAGGTAGAAAGCACACAGAGTCCAGGGACAGACTATCCTGTATCTACACATCAAATTCGATACAATGCTAGTGTCTTCTTGGGAAAGTCAAATAACATTTGGTAGCCTCATATTTCCCTTTTTTAATTTTTTAAAGAGGAGGACTTTAGTAAGAATAAATTAAGTACCTAGCAGAGTATTTAACCCATGGAAGGTATTCATTAAATACAGTAGTGAAAGTAGTGTCAGTCATTTTTTATAGAGGAATTACTATGAAATAGAGTCCAAAATGTATTTTATGCTTATCACCTCAATTAATTCTCACAATAGTGCTATGAAATGAATACAGCTGTTGTCTTTACTTAAGAGATTTAAATGATCTGGAAACTGAGATTCCAAGAAGGTTAACTAACTGTTCCAAGTTCACAAAGAAAGTTGGTAATAAACTGTTCCAAGTTCACAAAGAAAGTTAGTAATAAACCCTAAGTAATAAATCCAGGAAGTGTGACTGAGCTTGAATCCATGCTTGCAATCACTCTGTCCAACTTTCTATCCAAATAATAGGAAAATTTTAATAATAATTAATGTGACATGTCAAAATTCTTCAAGCTCATTGGTTTGATCAAACAAGGAAAAGAATTCATTTAACAATCAGAATTGATTGGGCTATGTCCCATGTTCCATGTACCGTGTTCTCTATAGATTTTTAGCTTCACAATGACTCTGAGGTGAATATCATTGTGGCAGAGGTTAGTGTGGAGTATCATCTTGATCAGCTTTGGGATCTTCCAGAGATATTGGTGGGGCACACTTCTGGGTGTCTTGGTAAATCAGGAAGTTATGGCCATAGTGTTTATGTCTGGTCCCTCACTCCTTCCTCTCTAGTGCCACTTCCCTGCTCTGTCCTGGCTGCGACAAAGTGAGCATCTTTGCTCTGCCACATCCTTCCACCATGATGTTCCTGCCTTGGAGCCAGCAACCATGGATTGAATTTCCTAAAACTATGAGCTAAATTAAGACTTCCTTTCTTTAATGAGAAAGCTGACTAATACAATGCTTTCTACAAATGATGAAATGAGATTCACAGAAGTTTACAGCTCTTGATTAGAGTTACTGACAATGAAAATCTAAAGCCACAATTAAAATCTAAAGCCCGTGGAAAGCAGTAGACTAGAGAGAACAGAAAAGTTAAGATCTGAAAAGGATAGACATGACGTGTAGGAGAAAGACTAGATATGTAGGAGAAAAAGAAGTTAGAGCCAGTGATCAAGGGTGTTAAGTGCCTTGCTATGGAACTTGCATTTATCACAAAAATGAATGTAAAACAAGGAATTAACATGATCAAACATTTTTTTAAAAAGATCTCTCTGACTTCAAGGTAGCAAATTGACTTAATTTAGTGTGGCTCAGAAATATGGCAGAAACTTTCTTGATGTCACTTACTACATTTCTTCCTTCTTGGAGCTAAGGAAGAATATATTTTCCAGCTTCCCTTCCAGTACGTTTGACTCCACATGACTGAGATCTAGTAAAAATAATATGCACTCTCCTGAGTCTGACCATATCTCACCCTGGACAATCCTCTACACTCTGGCTTCCATTTTCCAGTGATGATGGTGATCATGTATAGAAAATGGATCCCTGAGCCACTAGCATTTTAAATTGTTCAACACTGGAAGCAGAACCACTAACCTTCACTGATCTCTGCAGTATTAATTTAAACAAACTGAAATCTATCATATTATGACACTTAATTTGGATGTTCATCTGTTAAACTCAATCTTTTTTCTTTCTAGCTTATACAATAGTGTGTATTATCCTCACAGGAGGAAAAGCATTTCCTTTGGTACACATAGGTAACAGAGCAGGATAACAAGGACTGTATCCCACGGAGACCTAACATGGAGAAGGCACACCATTTTGCATTATTCTGTTGTTGAATGGGAGGCAGTGTTTTTGGTTTCAAGACTTTTAAAAAATGTTACCTATAAGCAAAGTTCTTTGATTCTGCCAATGTGATAACCAGTACCAAGATGTCCCTCAATAACCATTGGTTGGTTGTATTTATAATACTATGTGACTTCGAGTAATCAAATGCATCCAGTTTCTTTGGTCTTTCAGATCATTCACTCTAATATCCTATGAGGAAACAGCCCATGAAGACACTCAAACAACCCCATGGAGAATAAATGGAGGAATAAATGTGTAGGAATAAATGGAGCCTTCTGTTAATATCTAGGGCCGAAGACTCAGCTGCTCAGTGAGCCACACTGGAAATGGATCCCACAAACCCAGTCAAGCCTTCAGACTACCCCTCCCATCGATTGCTTAAATTGTCCAACTGAGGTCCCAGAACTTTTGCAGTCCTCTTTTGCTTTGTGTGAATTCATGACTCACAGAAACCGTGAGTGGTAAGAACTAAATATTGTTTTATTTATGTAAAAAATTTGTATTTTATTAATCCATATTTGCAGTATATAATGGTTACATTTGTCATGGGGAATTGGTACATGTACTTAGTATGTCTTAATTCTTTAAATGATGAAGTTTTGGGACAATTAGTTATGCTGAAGCTATAGCCACTAATGGAGGCCAGGATATAATCAAATAGACCCATAATAAAATATCTATGCAAAGTTGAAGTGACCATGAAAGCCTGATTCAGGGACAGTAGTTCCATCAGTCTCTGGCTTTCCTGGTAGTGATTTGGCAGATCTGTGTCCTGAGGACCGTAATATTGGTTATGTACAAAGCAGGTTATAAAGAGTTAACCCCACAATTGACTTGTTTTGAGAAGTGAGTCTGGCTGAAGCCTACATGCCAAGGTCAGAGTAACTCACACCCAAATTTTGTTCCCACAACTAAAACTTTCTGACTAGAAGGACAATGTTCTAATCACAACCATACATTTTGCTTATTCTGCCCCTAATTCAAGAATGCTTTGTCTTGTCCTTTATGAGCCTTGTTTACATTAATTTCTATACAAACTGCATGTAGCTTGTGTTTACCCTAATTGATTGCAAATAAAAGTCAGTGCCTGGGACTGACCTGGGCCTTTGTCAGTTGCAGTGGCATTGGTCATACTGGCACCATGCTTTCTCTTAGTTCTGTCTCTTAGTGTATTTTTTTTTCCTCAGGCCTGTGTCATATACTGGGCAGCTGGGTACTGGAACCTAACTGCAGGGGGTTCTGGCACCTGTGGCTCCTTTTCCTCATTGTGCTGCCTGGCCCCAGGAGCCCTTGTTTGCTCTTTGTGACAGGAGAAGGAACCTGGGGCACCATATCACTTTGAATGATGTGATCTCCAAAGAGAATGGTGCAGTTTCTTTTAAAATATAATGCCATTTTATTCTTAATTTGAATAATCTTTAAAGTTAAATGGAATTTAAGTGTTATTCTGTTTTAGATACATGTTTGTTGCAATAAGTTGAACTAAGATTCCTTTCTGTAGTAGAAGGTTGAGGATTCCAGGTAAACTTATTACATTTCCTTTAAAAGCTACAACTGAGCAGTTATGTAGCAGAAAGTATAATGGACTTAAAGTCAAACGACTTTGTCTCAAGCCTTGACCTTACCTGTAAATAGTTAGACAATTTTGAATAGGTTACTGAATATTTATCTCTTTAGCAAATTCAGGTGATTCTGATGATGCCAAAATATAAAGAACAGAAGTGTTGTGAGAGGGAAAGTAGGTAAAACACTGACACTGTTGTGGTAAAATATAATGATTCAGTATTTCCTTTGAAGGCTGTGTGCTAAATAAATGTCGTTCTGGGTCAAGGTCAAGCAGTGTTCTAGGTTGTGGAAATACAGCAGCCAGTGGATCAAAGGACACGACCTCATAGAATTTACATTATACTCAGGTAAATCACATTAGTTCTCTACTTCCACTATAACTAATTTCAACAGTATAATGTATTGTCCCACAGTTTTGTACAATTAGAAGCCCAACATGGGTCTCACTTGACTAAAATCAAGGTTTCTGCAAAGCTTTTTTCCTTCAAAGAGGCTTCCAGTGGGAATCATTTTCTTTGCTTTTCCTGTCTTTTAAGAAGCTCCCTACATTCCTTGACTCCTGGCTTTCTTTAACCGTCTTCAAAGCTAGCAAAGTTCGCTTTCTCTGACCACCTTCTGTAGACACATTTCATGTTGATTCCCCTCTTCTCTCTTCTATCTTCTGCCTGCTTCCCCCTCTCTCTGCATGCATGTGTGTGTTAACATAGGGCACAGATGGATAATCCACAATGGTCTTTCCATTTTAAGGCCCTTAATTTAATTACATCTGTGATGTCCCTTTTGCCATGTAAAGGGACATATTCCCAGGTCATGGGGATCAGGGAGTGGACATCTTCAGGGCTCTTTATTCTATCTAAAACATGAAATATCTTCTATAATCAGTAGGAATGCTCTAAATGACTATTTACTCATCAGCTTATATTAATATAACTAAAATCACATGCCATGTTTCATGACTTTATTCTTGTCACTTGTTTTGCACCCTGGGCTTATGTCTGACTAATAGGAATAATTTGATTTTCAGAAATAAATGTTAAGACATCATTCCTTTAAATTCTGTCTAGGATTTTACTGATGTTGTTTTCCTTAAACTATCTGAAGGTGAGGGTGAAAAAGAATCTTATAGCCAGAGAAAAAAACCCCAATCCACTTATTACTTCTATATAAAGTCTGGGTGCATGCTTTCTTATTTGTTGACCTGGATCAGGACCAGTGTTGAAATCCCACTGCTGAGATGTGATGCTATGATCCTAAGGCATGAATTTAGTTCAGATCAGGCAAGACCATCAGTGACGGTCACTGTATATTTCTGGAATATTAAATCAAGATTTTTGGAGTGTCAGAATCTGTTATACTTGGATTGAAATATGACAACTTGTCAAAAGTTTTCCACAACTGATAAGATCTCTTTGCATTTAATAGAACAAATTATATGATGGCACAATTTGTGTAATATAATCCTTAAATTATTTGCCACAAAACTCAGGGTTTGGATGGATTTTATAAATATGTAGTCTAGTTTCACTGCACAACTATGTAATACTTGGTCTCTTATCTTGAAACATATATAATGACACTTCAATTGAAAGGGTTTGTAGGTGGTCAACAATATGTGATACACATTACTGGGTACTGAGGGAGATATCTTACAGAAATAAAAGATGGCTCCTCCTCTTGGAGAGTGTAAACGCTGGTTGCTGTAACAGGAGGTAAACACAGAAAATAACTGAAAGATGTTACAAAACTCCAGCCTGCTTAGACCAATGAACTCAGAGCTCTGTGGGCTCTGTGAAACATGGGGACCAGAGCACTTTAAGTGGAAATAACTTGATGACGAAAGTCCTAAGGATCAGAATGTGAATTTGACATACAAAATACCTAAAAATTACAAGGAAGGGAGTTATGAAATCCAAGACAGGGGTAGTGGTTGGGCTTATTTGTGCCTATCTCTCCATGTATGTGCTTATGGACGCATCAGCGTGGTGTTGCCAAAGAAAGTTCACATTCCCAATGAAGACAGCAATGGCAAGTTATTCATGAGCATGTGTGGACATTTACATGCTGTATCTCATTTAGTCCTTATAGCAAACTTATAAAATATTGTTTGTACCATATTTTTGTAGATGAGAAACCTGAAGCTCAGTGAAATTAAGTGGGAAGGCCTTGGTCACAGCATTAACAAGTGACAAAACTGGGCTTCTAATTTGCTTTATTGGCTTTTTAAATTTTTTGGTTCATATGCTGTGGGTGAAAGGGAATAGTATCGATATGTTGAAGAAAATCATCTTGGGTCTTACAAAATTTTCCTCAGTATGTTAATCACTTGAAGCCATTAAAGGAATTTGCCATGTGTGATAACTTGAGAAAAAAGTTTGAAACTCTTGCACAAGTGTATGTGTGGTTTAGTGGTTTCAAAAGGTGTTTTATTTTTTACTAAGTTAAATTACCTTGAACGAAAGATGCCATAATATAGACACCCCTTTGCACTTTGCTTATTTTGGCTCTTTAATTATGTATTTTGGAAATTATACCACATCACAGAGATTTTTCCTCATTCTTTATTTCTCCTTCTCCCCCTTCTTTACTGCTCCATGGTGTGATGTCATGATAATAGGTTTTGTTTTTGTTTTGTACTGGGGATTGAACTTGGGACCTTGCACTTGTGAGGCCCCCTGCCCCTTCACCGTAATAGTTTTCAGGCTCTTTTCTGTATTTGGGCACACATATATTTGGGTATTGGTTTTATGATATTGGAAAAAACATTATAATAAAGGTTACAATGTACATTATAATAATGCAAATAAACAATATATTACAGTAAAAATTGTATCCAGTATTGTGAAATTTAAACAGTAATGTAAGGGATAGCCTTCTGAATTTACATTTTTATATTTTTGGAGGTGTATCATTACATAATTGCCTAGTTTTATTGGACTTGCCAATTGCATTTTCACTTATCCTCATATACAAGTATGCCTGTTTCCTAACAAGCCAATAGAATATATATATATATATTATATATATATATATATATATATATATATATATATAGTTAAGCTTTTACATTTATACCTGTCAGGTAGCTACATAGTATCCAGGTGGCTTCCTTGCTGAAGGAAGATGAAATTAAATACTTTTTTATATGATCAACCTTTGATTTTTATCTTCTGGGTGATCATCTATACAAAAACACATGTTATGGGATGGGGTAAGGGCCAGTAGTGTTTTCCAGGTTTTTGTCCTGAATGTTGAATTCGTCAGGACAATTGGTGGATGTGAGATTACCATTTATTTTAGGGAAAAATTTAGAAAAAGAAAATAAAAAGGAGAGGAAATGCAAAAAAAGTGCTCAAAGAGAAAAAGGTGCTTTAAAAAAGAGAGAGAATACATTCTGCAAGCAGAATGGACAACTGCAAGAACAGAGGGCAGTAGTCCCAAGTCAATTACTGATGTCCTTTTCTGTCTTCTTTGATAGTTGCCCCAGGTGGTCCCATTTGATCTCCTGCTAGAAGATTGACATTAGGTGCCAGGTTCGGTGTGTTCTCGTATCAGAAGATTGGTACTGGGTGCAGGGCTCAGCTTGATCCCTTGTCAGACTTGGGTGCTGCTGTTCTGCACTCATGTTAGTAAGTCTCAATTGGTATGTCGTGCCCAACTGCTCCAGCCATGCTGCCATGCCCTAGCTTCTTACTATAAATAAACATACAGTATTAATTCTTTGTGATACATATATTGTAAACATTTTCTACTAGTTTGTCATTGGTTGTATCTTTTCTATGGTCCTGTCTCTCAACAAGTTTTTTTTTTTTTTTTTTTGAAACAAATTTATCAAGCTTTCATTTATTGGCTCTGGATTGTAAATACTTTTTTTTTTTTGGTACCAGGGATCGAACTCAAGGCAACAGCAATGCAGGAAGCAGCACTACTGAGCTAAATCCCCAGCCCAGTAAATACTTTTCTAAAAATATTATTTTTAACTAGCCATGGTGGTGCATGCCTGTAATTCCAACTACTTGGGAGGGTGAGGCAAAAAAAGATTGGTGATTTTGAGGCCAGCATGGTCAAATTATAGAGACTCTGATTCAATTTAAAAAAAAGTAAAATTAAAACCAAACCAGAACAAAAACATCAGTGAACTTCTGATATATGCCACGTAAGTAAACTTTGAAGTCATGCTAGGTGGAATAACCCCAACACAAAAGGACAAATGTAAAGCAAGTCAGGACAGTACACACCTGTAGTCCCAGCTTCTTGAAAGGCTGAAAAGTTTGGTCACTTGAGTGCAGAAGTTCTTAGACAACCTGAGCTGTGTAATGAGACACACCTCAATAAAAATAAAAGACAGAAAAAAGAAAAAAATTTATTTGTGTATACAAATTCAGGGATTCTCCTGTGTTTTCCTCTAGTGTGTATATAGTTTATTTTACATTTAAATATTTACTGTACTAGCCATTAACTCTCATATATGGTGTGAGATCCAGATGTACTTTATCTCCCTTTGCAAGTGGTTATCCCATTGTTGCAGCACAATTTTTTTTCTAATGGTCTGAGATGCCACTTGATTTGTATTTCATGTTCCATAACTATGTGCCTTTTTCTGGACCTTCTGGGTCCTCCACTGTCCTTGCTCAGGAGCCACTTGCTGCACTGTCTTGATCACAGATACTTTTATAGGTATTCAACAGCAAAGTGAGTTAAGTCCCCAGAAAGGATTTCATTCACGTGGTTTTCCTGGCTGTTCTTGCATGTCTAATTTGCCATATAAATTTTTACATCAGCTTAGCTCACTCCAAAATGAAAATTGTGAGTATTTTTATGTTGTTTATTTGCATTAAATTTATAACTTAAGAAAACCAAAAATTTTCATCTATATAATGATTCTCCACAGATAAAAACACATCTTTCCAATTGATTAAATCCACTTGTATGAATTTCAAGGGGATTTTAAAGTCTTTATCATCTAAATTTTGCATAATCTAATTTTGAAATAACTTAAAATGTATTTTTTACCACTAAGGTCTTCCACTTTATTATTTGTATATATGAAGACTGTCCATTTATGCATGTTTATTGTCTATCTTGCTGTCATTCATTGGGTAATTTTTATCAGTTGATACACTAAGAATTTCTGGCAACTATCACATAATTCCCAAAGTGTTACTCTTGCCAGGTATGGTGGTTTATACCTGTATTGCTAGTACTCTGGGAGACTGAAGCAGGAGGACTACATGTTTGAGTCAAGCCTGGGTAAATTAGGGTCTTAGTGAGATCCGATGTCAAAATTAAAAAGGGATGGGGATATATCTCAGTGACAAGACCCTGTTTTTTAGTACTACCAAAAAACAAAACAAACAGATAAAAAGCAAAGCCTTTTAGTCTTCTCTTCATCCATATCTCTGATTCATCTGTCATTAGTTTCAATTTTGCCTAAATGCATTTATAAATGTATCCTGTATAATATTAAACAGTAATTGAGTATCCTTAATGTGTTCCTAATGTTTTGTTTGTTTGTTTGTTTTTGTTTGTACCAGGGATCGAACTTGGGTCCTTGTGCTTGCAAGGCAGGCAGTGGAACCACTGAGCTAAATCCCTAGCCCTGTGTTCCTAATTTTGATGAAAATACTTGTAATGGGTCCCAATTCAGTAACATGTTGGTCTTAATACTGAGATATGTGATATACACATATGTATAGTTTTTCCTTTTGTATTTCTTTAAAATTAAGAATGAGAGATAAATTTTACAATAAGATTTTCAGCCTCTAAGTACATTATTACTTGCTGTTTCCCCTGCATTAGTATTTTTATTTGACTTACTGTTTTTGTCAGAGCTCTATTACAAGGTTCTGAATAGTTGATCCTAATTCCATTTCTCCTACAAGTGCTCTATATTTTTAATGTGTGGATTTGTGGAATGTTATATTTTTTCACATGAGTATATAGTTCACTTGGATAAAGTTTATAGTGCATAAGGGTACAGTCCATCTTAACTTTCAAATCTTAAATATGTGAACACAGGTTTTACATTGTTTTTTGTCAAATATTTTTTTTTCTTCTGGATTGGCAGTACTCATATTGTTTAGTTTTATAACTCATCTTCAAAATAGATTATTTCCATTTAAATTCATGACAGTAATTAGGGCTCAAATTATACAATGAGAATATGAAAAAAGGAAGAAGGGAGAGAGAGAGAGAGAGAGAGAGAGAGGCAAAGATGTGCAAAATAAAATGTAATTTGAAAAAGTTCCTGACTATTGGTCAGGATAGTGGACTAGATAGTGGACTAGGATCAAAATACCACTTTCAGGTGAATTTCTTCTGTATTTCAAATGTTTAAGTACCTCTAGGTATACAGTACCAAGCTTTGTCCATATATCAGGAACACTTAATGCCTTCATGTTTACTCATTTTTATCTGGATGAGATTAACACTCTCTACTCTTGGCCCATGAACAAAGTAAAATGTTATCTTTCAGTTTCCATGAAGGGATGAGAGGGGCAAACATTGGGCAACATGGCAGCCCATTGTGGTCTGGCAATTTTCAGGTCTTAGAAACTTAGTCTACATCATTTGTGTGGAAGGGAGACTGACTTGCATATCCAGAAGATCTCTCCTGATATTGCTGGAGGCATTTCCTCTTCCCTTAATAAAAAGATTAGAAAATGTTACAAAGGAACTGGATATTTATAGTAGTTGATATGCATAGCCGATTTCACAGATTACCACACACTTACAAACACATCACTTCTTTAGGTAGAATGCTTCAACAACTCTGTGAGGGAGTTCAGGACACATATTTTCACTTACATTTCAGAAAATAAGTGGCTCACTGAGGACTAAATTAGAGACCATCTGTGCAAATTTCAGTGTGCAGTGTAGGTACTCACAAAACTGCTGTTAAATTTAAATAAAGGAGACAAACTCACAGTTCTATACATCAGTCATAGATATGACTATGATATATTTTCCTTCCCTCAGTTTCATCTTTTATGACTAACAGCCTCTAATAACAGGACCTTAAATTCCCTAACTCTAGCCCACATGACTGATAGAGAATTAGTTAAAGGCTATCGCTTCACCTCTGTGAAATTCAGAGCTGAGGAACTCAGCTGGGTTAATTCAACCACCACACATATATTCATCTCAGGACCCAGGTACTTAAACAATCTAGGGTGGCAGTTCTCAAACTTTTTTTTTCAACACTGCTTTATATTCTTCAAAATTATCGAAAACCTTACATAGTCATGTTTATGTGAGTTGTACACATCAATATTTGCTGTATTATAAAGCTCAGAACTTTATAAATTTACTCAAAATAATAATAAACATATATAAATACAAATGATGTACTTTTATTCAAAGAACTAAATTATTAAAACTAAAAAAGTAATATTATTTTGAAACTTTACAAATTTTAATGTCTGCTTCTGCATTCACCTGTTGAATATCAAATGTATGAGGTGTGATCAAAATACATTGTGAATATTTAAATTAAACATTTTTATTATGAGAAAAGACTGCCGTTAATCTGCCTTAAAATACCCTACCCCTCACTTCAAATATACTTATCCCATCATTCTTTCCACATCTTACATTCTTATTTTTTATTACTAAATATTTGCCATACATGATGATCACATTTCTCATGGAGAGTTGGTGCATGCACGTCACACATTGTCATTCTTTTTTCATCCCCTTCCCCTCCACTCTCTCCCTGCTATCTTCCATCTCTTGATCTCCTTCCCTTTTACAAAAGCTCCATCTTCTTATTTCCTGTTAACTGTCTTTTGTTTTGTTCTTTATATTTTGGGTTTCTCACACAAGAAAAACCATGTGATATTTAAGCTTCTGTGTCTAATGTATTTCACTTAATATTACTGTCTCAAAGTACATCCATTTTCCTACAATGACTCAAATTTATCCTTCTTGATGGCAGAATATTACTGCATTGTGTATAAATGCCACAATTTATTTGTCCATTTATCTGTTGATGGACATATAGGCCACTTCCAAGATTTAGCTATTATAAATTGTACTGCTATAGACTTAAGTATGCCTGTATCACTGTAATATGTTGTCTTTAACTCTTTCAGGAAGATACCTAGAAGTGGAATAACTAGGTCAAATATAATCTAATTTTAGTTTTATGGAGAATCTCTATACTGATTTCCATAATGGTTATAGTAGTTCAAATTCCCATCAACCATGTGAAAGAGTACCTTTTTCCCAGCAGCCACTCCAACATTTATTATTATTTGATTTCTTGATGGTGGCCATTCTTTCTAGAGTAAGATGAAATTTCAGTGTACTTTAAATTTGCATTACTTTAATGTCCACTTTATGAAGCTATTCACACAATCTTCTGTTGCTAGAGTCTTTATGTAGTGTGATCTTAAGAGTGGTGAATGCTGCCACCATGTACCATCCAACACAAAGGTAGGCTTCTAAAAACTTTATTGTGTGTCTCTTCTATCTTATTCAACTTACCTGGCAGCATGCAACTAATGGCTTCCCCCAAAGTCAAAATGACCATGAAAATAAATGTTTTTAATTGATTCAGGATATTGAGTCAATCACAACAGCATGATTAAAGTTAAGTATGTTCAAAGTAAAGAGGAACAATGGTAATGTGTCTTTTACTGTAATAAATTCTTTTTAAATTTAAACATTCACTGTAGCTTTTGATCACATCTTGTAAACTCAAGAAAACTGCTATTCACTCACTGGAGAAGGAGAATTAAAAGGATATATATATTTAGTAACCATTGTTACAAACATAGCTTTGACTTTTCCAATATTCTGAAAGAGTCTAGGGATTACTGTATCATTTTTTAAGAATCATGGTTGAGAAAGCAGTAAATGATTCTTATAAATATATTTAATTCAGTAAATGATAATATCCTTCTAGTATACATAAAACACAATATATCCCTTGAGGAAATACTCTGTCCAACTACACATTTCATGCAGTGCTCATCCAGTTTTTATAAAATATATTAGTTCTCTTTTCCCAAAAGAAAACACACTCATACCATAAATACATACATTATGGATAAAGAAGCTGAGGATTACTGGCATTAAATATCCCAAGGTAAAATCCCTAACAAATTCAATAGGAAGGATTCACTTTTGAAATTTTAAACATAGGCTTCATTTCAAGCCTAGAACTGATTTGAAATGAAATTTAAGTGCTTGACCGCTACCCCAGTGATCTAGGGGTTTGGTTTTACACAACAACATTCATAATAGAGCTCCAACTGAATACAAATTGATTTAGTCAAACACTTTCAAAATCCTAGATTTTGCCAGATCAGTCCAAACAAATAAACTGATTTTTCCGCAAGACAGAACCCTTAACATTTATTTTGCATTATGTATTGCATTTGGTATTCATTGTTCAGCAAGGAAAAGAGCAAGGGCAGATACATAATGGAATTAGGAAGAAGTTTAAGATCAATAATACAAATAGCAGAGAAACAGCTTATCAGAGTGGGGTAAGATATACACAGACACACTTCTGGCCCATGTTATCCCCCAAACCAAGTGGAGGGTTGAACTCTGGGAGGAAGAAGGTCCCAGTATTAACCTAGCAGTTTCATGGGTCACCCTCACTAGGCCCATGAGTCACAGTGGATGTCATCGAAATCATGGAGCCAGCTCAGCTGGCACTTGACAGAATAGCAACCATGTGCTTACAGTCAGAACTTTCTGTGACATATAGACTCTCTTTGATTGTTTTCTGGAGTTGTTTTAGAAATTCGGAGGAAAAGAGAAACATATCTTGCTTGTCCATTCAGCACCTGAGGACAGTGTGAAGGGAGGGGATGGGGAGGTTTCCCTTCTATGCTTTAGGAGCAGATTTACTGAAAATTTATATCTGACCATGAGCCAGTGCTGCAGATCATCATGTGGGAGATGCCTTCAACCCATTTAAATCTGTCAGTCTGAAGACTTTGACACTTTTATAGCTGGGGAGGATAACAATGAATCTTTATTTTTCTACTATTCTAAGAAGGCTTATATATGAAGGAAAAATTATTTTGGAGATGAAAAGTCTAAGCAGTGTTCATTTTATATATTTAGTTATTTAGAACAGAATGTAGATTCCCTGATATTAAAATACAACATCATCAACTTTAGATGATGTTGTGCGCGCGCGCGCGCGTGTGTGTGTGTAGACAATAACTAACGTTGTAGATGAAAGCTAGAATTTTATTTGAAGAGCTGTTAAAAATTATTCACAGGTGTTCTGTTTAACATATTTTCTTCCAAAGTAAAATTAGGATAAATATTAGTAGTATGTTTCTTAAAACCAGGGCACTTAAAAATAAGAGGCTTTATTCCATCATTTTTACACACCTCTTGGCTGTTTGAGGTTGTCCACATCTTTGTTCCTTTTATCCTTGGTAGTTTTGGGTCTAGTTTTAAGCATCCATGAATTTTTTTCTATCACTTTCCACTAGAGCCAATTCCACAGCCCAATAGACTGTTAAGAAAGTTTGAGAATTTTTTAGTATACTGCCTCTTTCCCTGAAATTATTCTTTTAAAAAAACCTAACAGTATTTCTCCATCCAGTTATATCTCCCTTTAGTTATGCTTTAGTTATGCCTAAATAATTCTTTCTCCACTTTAGTTTTCATACCCTTAGGATATTTTAAGCAATCATCATGTCTCTCATCAGCTATGCTTTTAAGCTTGAAATGGCAGCCTTATTTACAGACGATATTATTTGAAATCCTGTGTTTGTAAATAGAAGTTTGTGATTGTAGGATTGCTGAAGCATTGCAGGTAAAAAGCACTTATTTATTTTATTTATTTATTTATTTATTTTTTCATCTACTTAATTGTGCTGCCAAAAAAAGGGACCAAAAATGTATTTTCTCTGAAAACTGAAGAAGGCAGTGTTCACTTAGCTTATTCTTTCTGCAATTCTATGGAAACTTTCTGAGGGAAAGACTCTATTCCCATGACATTTCTTTACAAAAAATTATTCAATGCATTTTCTCCAACAACCAGAAAGAATTAGAAGTAATTCATAAACACTCCATAGTACATCTGAAAGGTGCAAGTAAAAAGTGGAAATATCTATCTATAGTTATATATATATATACATATATAAATGTATATTTCTGAAAATTCCAATTTTAAATAAGATTTGATATATTAATTACTTGACTATTTCAATAATGTTTGAGTTCCTTATTTGTGTTAAGGACTGGAGTAAAATAAAATGTAAAAGTCAAGAATCTTGTCCTTAAGAAAAACATTTAATAGGAAAGAATAGAAACAGGAAAACAGACAATAAGAATGCAAATGTAATAAGAGCCAAACTAAATTAGTAAGGATAATTTAAAACTTTAAAATTCCATTATCTTATATGTACATTAAAAATTTCCACAGGAATGAAATTATAATCAGCTTCCCTGAATTTTCTAAATTTGGATTTTTATGTATTAGAATTTCTTAAACTGGGAAAATAATTTAATTTGTTGAAGTTTTCAGTTTTGTGCGTCTATTATAACTCAAACTTTTATACCTTAGAGTTAATGTAAAAATTATACAAACTGAGAAGAGAATTTTAAATAGACCACTTAAAATGTGGCTCACAATTTGAGAAAATTTAAAAGTATTATTTGAAATACATCACAATAATGAAAACTAGTCTCTTTACAATCTTATGTGGCATTAAATTAAGAGTTTGGTGTCAGGGCAACCAACTAATCTATAGAAACAACCCATTTGGGACATAAGGTAATACTTAGGATTATGTTCACTATATTCCATTTAGATAATCCTGTTTCTAAAGGCTAGATATTTAAGACACCTATTTCCACTCCAATTGCTTTTCTCAGTGTCCTGGTCAAAATCAGGGTTTTTTGCCTCAGGCTTCAGCTAACCATTTGTAGATAAATTATTAATTGATTGATAGGTTTATAATAAGATGAATAGGATACATCAATAAAAATTAAAAATTATTAAAAATAATTATTAAAAATAATAGGAAGAAAAACAGTTGTTCTAGTTATTTTAATATCTAAGCATCTAGATCAAAATAATATTTTAACAGTAGTTAGTCATCATACCAGGCATCAAATTGAAAATGATGCAGTTCATTCGGTATAATAAAACTACAATTTCAGTTCAATCCATTGCAAAACAATAACAAAGAACTAGTTTAAAATACATTTATAAAGATACAAGTAAAAGATATTTTCACAGCCTCAGAACACTATTTAAGCAGTAAGGTGTCTATGGAAAATTTAGGTTAATTTAGGTTGTTTTGTTAAGAATAAGAAAAATTTCCAGTTAAATTATTTAATTGGATGTCTTTGTGATTAAGAGCATTTGGAGTATGTAAACATTTAAAAAAATAAAATCAAAGGTTTGGAAGATGATGTTTAAGATTAGATGAGGCTATTATCTTCTATTTAGCATAGAAGTAAGTGTTCTCAAGGCACTTGGGGGAATAGTTTAAAGAACAGTTTAAATAGGTTTTAAGGTCTAATTTTATCATCTTAAAAAAATTAGAGTCACAATTTGTGCCTTGCAGAATTCCTCCAAGAATATTCTGCATAATGTATACAGAGGACCTAATACAGAGTATGCTCTCCATAAATAGCAACTGTAATTATCAGAAATAATTTTGATAGGTACAAGTTTTCCTTTTTCTGAAACCTAGTTTCCTATTCCAAGTGCTGTAACTCAATGCTATATAACAGCACTTCACACTCATGGGAGAGAGGAAAGCAGGAAAATGGCTGAGAGGGATATTCTCCTCCTCTTTGGTGTTAGCAATCACTCTAATCCACTTGGAAATCCCAGGCACAAGCCCTAGGGAGAGGCAGCTGTGGGTGGAGGGCAGCAGATCTACTCAATTCCTGGTGCTTCTCCCATTCAGTGCACCTCCCTGGCTCCCCACACAAATCTTTATGGGGCCTCCCACTCCTCTCTTCTATTATGGCCTGAAGCTCCATTGTAAGGACAAAAGTGTTCCACGGTAGCTAGACCATCACTCAGCTACAGCTACAATTAGTCACCTACAGCAGATTCCAGAATTCTTTGCTTCTGGATTCAGGGGATATGTAAGACTCTTGGAGCCTGGAGGCAATTAGCAGGAGACCAGAAAAATGAAGATGATCGAAATCACATTGTAAAAGCTGAAACCAACTAGAAATTTGAGGTTGAACCTGATATATTTTGAAAGAAACAAGTATCTGTCACTTGTCTCCTTTTTCTCAACACTTATCAATGACTATGCAAAAAGAGTATTGGCTTTCACTTAGCTATTTACCTTATTACAAACTGAAGCCTCATAGTGGTACAGTATTTTTTAAAAAATCTTTATACCTGGATTTCTGGAAATAAAAGCAGTAAATTTTAAAATAAAAGAGCTGGTAATCAATTGCTCTAAAATAGTGACTTCATTTTGATTTTTAAATTTTTTCTTTAATTTTCTCAATGCAAAGATAGACAATAAGAGAAAAGTGATTTTAAATGCAGAGAAAATGTTTTAGTTTTGAATGAAAACATATAACTTTTTACATATCATTCCATACTCATCTTCCTTCACAACAAATCCTACTTAAGTAGTTTTTTCTATAGCAAAAAAGAGTCATAAATACAACAAGGGTATTTCACATGGAAAATAGATGGATGTAAACATGAGCACACACTGCACTCACCCCCTCACACACAATGAAGCCTTTTCAATGCCTGTTTCTTCTGAAAAAGTATCAGTCTAAGAAAGAAAAAATAGCATAGAGCACATTTTGCCCTTCGTGGCTCTGATTAGAGTCTTAATGCTATGTTGCCTTAAACCGTGCCAATTTCATTTCTACAGTGAAATATGCTTTAGAGGACAGGAAGAAAGCTGATTATTTAAGCAAAGAGAGGGAGAAGGCCAAAATAATCCACTGTATCTCATGAAAGAGTAGAGGAGGGGGGAGGAAAACCTCTGAACACATTATACTAACGGTAGTTTTTTATTTTAAGTAACAAATAAAATAGCAAAACATTTTTTCCCATCATAAAAACTGACTTTGATCCCCAGTACAGCCATTGAGTGGAAAATTGAACCACAATATAATTGCTTTCCCTGTGACCGATAAAGTGGTGTAACAAATTTTGTGTTTGAATGATAAAATCAGCAATTGGCCCCCAGCATTTCCCTCTGCCATTCCTCCAAGGACACTCAAGTCCCATCAAGGCTCCAGGGCAAGTGAAGGTGGAAAAACTCACTGTAAATCTACTCTAAGTTGTTGGATTTCTCTCACTTGCCTGCTTAAAGAAATTTTTAAAAGATAATAAAAATGTTCATGTTTGCTTTTAAATGCCTAATATAAATCACTTCTGAATGTGGGGGGAAAATCCACCCATCAATGAAAACTGATTACTGCCATAGAAAAAAATATAAAGCTATACTGAGAAAAATTATTTTGCTCAAGAGTAAATTCTTGTTAGAATGGAGAAATTGTCTTAATAAGTGGCAAGTGCCACAGCTCTTTGATACAGAAGCCGCAGCCTGAAAGATGCTCACCACAGGAAGGAAACCAGGCTGTATTTGTGAGCTCACTGTGGCAGGATTTAACTGGAAAGAGCCAGCAATTTTTAGAGTAGAGGCACTACAGAACTGGTCCATTGCTCTGATGATAGTGTCTAGGTGTAGTGACTATGAAGTTTTATGTATTTCTCTCAATGTATTATTTGGTTGCCTTCTTCTCCAGGGGAGGGTAAATTTCAAATCATAAGACAGTACCCTTAATTATGGAAATAGAGTTCCTGGTAGAGAAGTGAGAGGAAGAGGGAACAAGATCTCAGTTGATCATGGGTCAACCTAGGTGTTCATGTGGGAGCTCACCCTGCACTGAAACATTTGGTTTCCAACCATGGACCCATTCAACAACTTTCAATTTATGTCTAGTCTTGTTTCAGAAAGATTTCCACTCAGATTATTTTGAAGTAAAACCACGACATCTTATTGTTTCATTTCTAAATATTGTCATATGTATGTTTCTAAAAGATAAGGAATAAAAATAAAATCACAATGTTATTTCCACACTTAAAGTAATTAACAATTCCTTAATTTCACAAATATTCAATCATGGTGTTTCTGAATATGGTCTCTGTCCCTATATTTCCTATAAATTTGTAATTACATAATAGACATTAATAGTAGTTTATTTCCTTGCTATACTTTGTGGTTGCTTTGTCTACACCTTCAATTTTTTTATAAACACTTTCATGACAAGGCCATAATTCATATGTCTCACTAATGGATGGCTTGAACCACTGGTCAAATGGAATTTCTATTTTTAGTTCCTTGAAGAATCTCCACACTGATTTCTATAGTGGTGGTACTAGTTTACATTCTCATCAACAATGTAGAAGAGTTTTTTTTTCCCCACATCCTCACCAGAATTTATTATTATTAGATTTTTTGAAGATAGCTATGCTTTCTGGAGTAAGACAGTATCTCAGTGTAGTTTTAATTTGCATTTCTCTAATGACCAGTGATGTTGAGCATTTTTTCATGTGTTTACTGGCTGTTAATACTTCTGAGACATGTCTATTCATTTCAGTTGTCCATTTTTCATTGGGTCTTTTAATATGTGGAATCTAATTTTTTTGAATTGTTTAGTTAATCCTCTCTCAAGGAACAGCTGGGAAATTTTTTTCCCATTCTGTAGGTTGCCTCTTCATTCTGTTGGTTGTTTCCTTTGCTGTGCAGAAGATTTTTTATTTGATATGATCCCATTTGTTGATTCTCAGCAGGTGTTTTTGTAAGGAAAGGGAAAGAAAGATTTTGAGGATGTTAAAACCAAGACTGAGACTGGACTGTTACATCTATAAGCAAAGTATACCAAAGAGTGCCAGCAGTCACCAGCACCTTGGAGAGAGGCATGGAGCCCCCAGAGGAAACCAGCTCTGCTGACACCTTGATTTCAAATTTCTGGCCTCCAGAACTGTGAGAGATTAAATTTCTGTGCACAGCTGTTTGTGGCAATTTGCTATGACAACCACAAGAAATTAACATATATCCCATCACTGCTCTTTCTACAGCATCTACGTAGTCTGCCTGTCTCCCTCTATACCTTGTTTCTCTCTTGCTCTGGTCTAGTTGCTCTGATTTTCTTGTTCCTTGGGTATGCCAGATTCATTGCCATCTCAAACTATGAACTTCAGCTCTGAGATGACCTACCCCAGGCCTGGCTTGCTCCTTTCAAATTTCTCCCTGTCAAATGCTACCCCTCAAGGAGACTGTGCCTTAGCATCCTATGTACATCAACCACACTATCCCCATACTTCCACTCTCTGCTCCCTGCACTACTTAGCTTTTCTTAGTGTAGCACTTAGCATGTCTTATAAGTACAATTACTGGTTCTTGTTTGTTAATGTATCTCATCCAACTATTATTTAGGCTGCAATGAAGCAAAATATTTTCTTTTTATTCAATCTTCAACAGCTAGAGCACTGTTGCAGCCATGGTGGGTCTAAATTATTATTTGTTGAACAAATGATTAAATCTGAAATCTAGAAATCATAGATGTGGATTTACATGGTTCTCATTCTGTGTTTATAAGCAAAATCTTCAGAATTTCATTGCAATAACTGTCATCTGAAATAACCCACTCCTCTGAAACTAGGTTTGAGAAAACCTGTTTATAAGACAAGGGAAATCATTGATAAGTTTGCATACAGGACAAAAATCATATGCAGAAGCAGATCTTTATTTGTTCCCTTAAGTCCTCTTGTGGAGAGTCACATGGAGTAGTGGGATACTGTGGTTTACCGCCCTCAGATCACTCTGAGCAATTCTCTGAGAAAGGAGAGTAGAGGTTTGTAATACAAACTGACAAAATGATAGAAAAAGGTAGATGAAACTAGAGGTACATGAGCCAAAATGTCCCTTTCTGTGATGTCCAAAGAAGAATCAAGATTGATGCATTGACAACTTAATAACCAGTGAATTAAGTTTTAAAATATTATGTTATTTTGAACTCCCCCTAGAGGACAATTAAAACTTAATTGAATCATTGAGAGAAAATACTGTGTAGTTTGAGACACTGCTAACATTTTAACAACCAAAAAAGCCAAAGGTAATATTTAGAAGTATGCTTAATTTTGAAGATGTTGGCAGCCAGTACCAGAAACCACATTACCTTTTAAATAAATAAGAAAGTCAAGAAACTGTGGGCACAGTTAAGATAAACAGTACAGTACTTACTTGGGCAAGGTGCATAATGGAGTACCACAGGGGAAAGGCGGAGGTAGGTGCAGTACTGTTAAACGATTTTTATTCATGATCCCACTGAGGGAACTAGGAACACAAGCCACAACTGTGCAGAGGCTACCAAATTTGGAGGCACTGAAAACAAAAGGGAATACAGCAAATGAGACAGAGTCAAGTAACAAAGTACAGAATGGGAGAAAATATTTACAATCTATTTATCTAATGATATGTAAGGAATAAGTAAATTGCAAAAATCACAAATAATCTGATTAAAAATGGGCAATAGACCTACATAGACATTTCTCCCAGGAAGACATACACATGGGTAACAGGTATATGAAAATGTAGTCAACATCACTTATCATCACAGAAATACAAATCAACACTGCGATAAGATAACACTTCCCTCCAGGAAGAGTAGCTATTATCACAAAGAGGACGTGTAGAAAAGGGAGCCCTTGCACACTGTTGGTGGGAATGTAAGTTAGCACAGTCATTATAGAAAACAGTATGGAGGATTTTTGAAAACCTAAAGACAGAACTACTGTAAGATCCAGCAATCACACTTTTGGATCTATGTACAAAAGAAATAAAATCAGTACGCTGAAGATACATTTGTGGTTCCATGTTCATTGCAGCACTATTCACAAGAGCAAAGATGGAAGGAAACTTAGTGTCTATCAGCCAATGACTGGTTGAAGAAAATGTGGTACATATACACAATGGAATACTATTAATCACAAAACTCAAGATCATTTTGGAACTCAAGATCATTTTGATGAATGAAATAAGCCAGACACAGAAAGACAAGTAGAGCATGATCTCACTTTCATGTGGAATATAGAAAAAGTCATCTCATACAAGTTAAGAGTATAATGTGGTTCCTAGAAAATGGGGAGAGCATGGGAGGTGGAGAGCTTGGGAGATGTTAAGCAACTGAGTCATAGTGAGGAGTAAGAAATTCTGGTGTGCTAATACACAGTAGAGTGACTATAGGTAGTGAAAATACTCTGCATATTTCAAAAGCTAAAATGAAAGGACTTGAATGTTTTTACTATGAAGTAATAAAAAATATAGATTGAAAGGACCCAAGTTCAATCCCCAGTACAATATATATATATATATATATATATATATATATATATATATATATATATAGAATATAGCTTAATAGTAGAGTGACTGCCCAGTATGCAAAGGGACTTGGGTTTGAGCCACAGTCCTCAAAAAAGAAAAGAAAAGAAAAATTTAAAGAGGTAAATATGTTTACCTTGGTTTAAATATTGTACAATGTATACATGTATCAAAGCATTACATTGTAACCCAGTAATGTGAATAAATTTTCTATTTTTATGTTATCAGTTAAAATAAATTTAAATAAAAATAAAATCCTCTTAAAATAAAAAGGAGAAGGGAAAACGGAAATGAGAGCAATGGACAGATACAAAGAAAATGGATTTCCACATGGAGGATTTATAAGGGAATACACAAATGAGGTACTGGAATTAGTAATATTGAAATGAAAGTCTAAGAGGTAATTCAAGAACTAGGATTTAATTTTCATATAAAGTTCTAAAAAAGCCAATATGAACTATCAAGAGCTCTGAAATCTCTGCACCACAGAAGGTCAGATCTTAAAATGAAAAATAGAGAGATAAAACTCTCTGAATCTCTTGCCAGCCCAAGGGTGAGGGTAGGAAGAGATCAGCTGGATTTCTCCTGGCCCCCTCCTTAAGTATTGGAATCCCAGTAGATATAAATTCTTAGTGGTTTTTGATGTCAGGGTAGCCCAACTCCAAAGGGTTTGACAAAGTCACATGCTTCAAATTGCCCATTGATCAACTCAATTGCTCCAACTCAGAGTTGTCTAATCTAGTTTTTGTGGGGATGAAAATAAACAGATCCCTTTGTTATTGTAACAGATATATGAAACATTGTGTGCTTACAGGTCAGTTTTGAAAACTAATTTAATTTTATAGTTAACAGACAGAAGGAAAGGAGAAATGGGAGAAATGATTAAAAATGGAAGGAGTACAGAACTATACATGTATATGAGCCTTAGATCATTATTTTAGGGTACTGGCTAAGATGATTCCAGAGCTTTACTTTCCATGTCTAGTTAGAGTGCCCTGATTTTTAACTGATGAGAATTTCTCACTATAGACTTGCACTCTAGACTTTAGAAGACATCTAATTCTTGTATTGGGGTGGGCTTTATGTGTGTGACCTGTATATTGTGTAATGTTTACTAAAATCCTCATCTTCTACTAGTGGGATGTTATTATTAAACAGTACTCCCAGTTGTGGTGACCCAAAATATCTCCAGAATTACCAAATTTCCCCAGGGTGCAACCACCTTGCCCCTTTCCACTGAACTAGATAAATGGAATTCAAGAGAACCATCTGCCAATATTTTTTGGGAAATATTTGTATGGATTTCTAACAGGAAGATTATACCTTTTATCTATATCTCCATAAAAACTCACAGAACTTATGGGCTTATATAACTTTGGAAGTTTCAGAACAGATGTAAAGATATTTGGCCAAGTCAGAATCTGAGATGTTCCTTTCATTTGATCTGAGACAGGCATTGAAATCTGAGAAACTACATTACCATTGAAGACTTCAATATCCACTCAGCTTTAAGGCTTCCATCCTTTGGTCCTATGTTTACCCATCTTCCAGGGTTGATCTGCAGAAATGACCAGCCTTCCCAGAGCAAAGCGCTGCCCTTCCACCTGAGACTCGCTTCCACTGAGCCTGTGCCTGATTTTGTAAAGATGGATAACTGGGCTGCAGCCTGGCCAGCTTTCTGCAAGCCTAGCACACCCACACCCACATGGCAGAGATACATTGCCACGACTGTGCTTCCACAGTCTGAGTTTCCATGCCTTGACATGTGCTTTTCGCAAACACAATCAGAATCAAAATCACTGCAGGTCCTAACTTATGGAACAGCCTCGCAAAGGCACATTGGAGAGTTTTATATATTGATTAAGCAGAGTAATATTAATATGATTTTTGCCTCTAGTCAACTTCTTTCTTCAGAATATTCCCAGCTGGGATTGAGAAAGTTTCTCTGATTCTGACTGAATGCTAATGCGATAAACTTCATGGTGACCATTTGACCTATGTCTTTTCTTCCTTTCTCTCTTCCACACCCCCCTCTCCCTGTTTCTCCAGAGAAAATAGCTTTCCAGGTTTCACTGTGGGGCTCACGTGTCTCCTTGGCTCACAATTGACGCAGTAACTGATGGTTTGCAGTGCTGCCTCCCTTGACCTCGTCAACATCAGAAACTGCTCTCAAATCTCAGTCATCTCTGACAGCCTTTGAGCAGAGAAATGAGACAGTCTCCTTGTCACAAAGGCTTCTGGCCTGGGGTAAAAAATTCCTTTTGAAAAAAAAAATTCGAACACTCTACAGACCACACTGCTTTCCATTCATCTTGCAGTCTAGCCCATCCATCCCTCACTCCACATTAGCTTTCAGACATCATAGCCTTTTCTGTTTCTTGGAGGCTAGCCACAGTAGCTCAGTGTTTTTACACTGTAATGGCTTCATCCTGGTACTCACTGTAGAGCAAAGAAGAAGCTGGTCAGTTTGTACAACAGCAATTAATTTTTACTTTTGAATAGGGCTAATCTTATTTCTTAATATAACACCCTAATTAATCCAAATAATATTTTGTAAAATTATGAAAGACATGATCAGAATCAATATAGAGAATTCTCTACTTTCCTGAGCCCAATTCCTTTTTAGATTGATTTTATGCAAACATGAAATCCACTAACCAATGTTCAGTCATTGAGATTTTAAATCTATCTTTTTAAGCATATGTTAACTACTAAACATGAACTCAGAGAGAGTTGCACCTCACACACTTACTGGCAGATCTCAAAATGGAGTTCAAAAGTACTCAGATATCATTTTGTCTAAGTGAAAGTTTCTACAGAAAAGGAAGTTGAGTTCTATTAATTCTACTGGAAAATGTCTTGGCTGCATTCTATCAAATATTTATGAGAAAGCCAGGATAAGAGTCCCATCTTTTCTGTTTCTCTACTTCACCGTAGTACCTGATCATGATGAGTTTTCTCATATATTGTTTGTTCATCCCTGAATCATGGTCATTACTAGTGATAGTATAAATTCTAAGAGGTTTCTCTGGCTTTAACATGGCTTGTTATTTAGGTGGAAGGATCTCTTTACAAAAATTGGCAGATGTGGATGATAAATAGGACAAATGTTGATATAATTCAGAAAGCAAACATATTGTAGAGAAGAAGGCTTAGAGGAGATTATTGAAGCTGAATAAGGCCTTACAAGAAGATCTAAAAGGAATCTAGATAAGTAGAGTTCTGGTTTCAGAGAACATTCCAATGAGAAGGAATGGTGAAAGTGAAGAGTTTAGGAGCAGATTTGAAACTTGAACAATTAACTTTCCAGTGTTTTGTGAATCAGTCTACAAGTGACCAAATGACAGCATCTAAATTAAAAATGATCTCTTTCGATTCACTGGAGTAGATATTTACACCTAAAATCCCAGCTTTTCACTCTGAGGCTCACAACATGTTGGTCATAAACCCTTTTGGAAATCATTAGCTTACAGATACCTCTAGACTATGGGGATGTAGCAAAGCAATCATGCACTACAATGGAGTACCTTGTTCTCCTTTACATTTCAAAGAATGTATGTGCTCAGTATTTTCTCAGAGGTTCGGGGAAACCTTTACCAGTTGTGACATGGATTCTCCCAGTTGCTAAGGAAAATTTAAAAACCATGAATCTCTTTGTGCTGGAAAAGTAAAATAAAAAGAGGGACATTTAAAAAATTCTCTTTAGATCATGGAAATATACTAATGTATGCTACTGAACCAGAATACAAGGAGGGCCAGATCTTCAGATTTTCAGCTCTTCAAAGAGCACATCAACTCAGGTGGGTATGCTGCTTACCCCAGCCCTGTAAGCATTTAAAATGTTGGTTAGTTTATACTATGGTGCTCTGTCCCTGTAGTAGGATAAAGATTCCAGCATTTTAAAATAGGAGAGAGGATTCTTACTGAATTTTATTCTAGAAGGAAGAATAATTGTTGTCTGAGAGGACCCTGGATTTAGGTTTAGATCTGGACACACCTTCGTATGCTAATATGTATGTTATTGTTCTCCATCTAGAGATTGGAAGATTTAAACCTTGAAATAACTTGATGGCTTGAGATTTTTAGAATCTTCTAAAAATTAGAATAATTGGACTGAGCTGGGCTAACTGGAAGAAAAGAATTGCCAACTGAAGTGCCTTTATATACTCTCTTCATGACCCTGAGTGTTTTCCCATCTTGGAAGCTTCAGAGCTGTCTTAGTTCTTAGATAGCTGCTCAGCTTCAGTCAGTGTTTCAAAAAGCACATTTTTTTTTTAGGACCCATTCTCACATTTTCCCATATTCAGTTGCCAAAGCAGTTGCAGGGCAGATTCAAGGGCAGGGGACCTAGATACTATATGTTGCAGCTATGTTGAAAACTTGACCCATTTCTTCAAGTGGAATAAGAATAGTACTTTCTTCTTTCCTCATGTCCCTACAATGCTAAGAACAAGGCATTGAATACATACAGTAATCAAGGAAGGACAGCTCTTCTTATATTAGGAGCTGAGTTAAATACTGTGGTTCAAAAGATGGTGGGAACTGTCTTGGCCACCTTGAGAACTTCAGTCAGCTTCCTGTGAGGTTCTAGGAGTTCTCTGCATGCAACCTAACCCTTTAAAAAGAATCTACAAGGGGAGTATTATCTAATCCCATTGTTCAGTTCACTTCATCCTCAAATGCCCTGTGAGGTGAGCCTTGTTGAGTATCAGCCTTATTCTTATTTAACCAAAGACAATAATGAGGCTCAAGGAGGTTAGATGATTTGCCAAACGTACCAGTGAGTTAGTGCCAGAAGGTGGGGATGGTGAATGCTTCACAGGTCTCCAATCTGTGGTTTCTGAGTCATATGGGAACTTCCAACCGATCCCTTCAAGATGTCCTTCCCTGTAAGAAAGGTCGTTTAAGTGCCACCATGAGAGGTATGGTAGGCTCTAGGCACAGGAGCCTAAGGGCTTCATCTTGCTCTTTGGCCTCTAATGAAGGTGTTGTCACATTTCCTCCCTCTCTGCCCTGAAGGAATCACTACAATACTAGGGGACCTCATTAAAAGAGGCACTTAGCAGGAGGCAAAGTGCAGAGGAAAAAACAGGGACCCACATCCTTTTCAGCAACTCCTTCCCTCCAGCAGTTCCCTTGTTCACTCTCCCTGCAACTCCTCCCTACCACCTCTCCTAACTCCACTTTCACTAAAAATAAATCCCCCATTAACTTCCCCTGTGATTTCAGAAGAAGCGCAGCAATAAATTGAATTTCCAATTTAAACTGGAGTTTGGCAAGTGGAGAACAAACTTTACAAGGGCTGCTTCTCCGTGTTCCTCACACTGTAGTGATTGTTCCCAACAATGCAGAAGAGAGGTGCCAGCCTTCCTGATCCAGAGTGCTCCCTACCGGGGTCAGATTTGCATTCTTTTCTAATCCAGTCCCACTGCCAGGGCCAGGCCCCGAGGGGTTGGATTCAGCCTGGGTCCTATATGGCCCATGGTTGGGAGAGTTGCTGGTATAAAACATGCAGGGGCCTGGGAGGCTTGACTTTAATCCCCAGCTGTGCCCTGGTATTTCTTTCTCATTAACGGTGTCAGGGTTATCGGAGTTGGGAGAATGGTTGCAGATAAGTTTTGCAATTCATTTCCTTCCACTCTTGCACAATCCTTGAATGTCTTTGTCATTTATTTTTTCTCCTGAGACCAAACTGATTACTGTGACAATCACCATCCACCACCTGGAATTCAGCATCATAGATGAACTGGAACTGGTGCACCCCAAAGGACTATTACCAGTAATAACAGGCTTTATGTATATATTTTAACAACTTCAAAGCCAAGGACAGTAAGTACTGTTTACCAGAGGACCTATTGATTCTTATGCACAAAACATTGAAAATCACTGGAGAGGACCAGAAATGCTGATTTTATAGATAACAATAGAACCAGAAGTCACTCCCAGACATCTTTTTTTTTTTTTACCCCAGGGGTAAGTGCTCCTACATATAGCCTACTAAATATAAGAAATGTATTACTTTAACAGCTGAAGTCCTATACTTTAATTAATTATTGGATTGATTGGTGAAATACTGGCAATTATTTAGACCTGGAGATTTAGCTCAGTAGAGCACTGGCCCAGGAGACAGAGAGACCCTGGATACAAATCCAAGAACCAAACACATACTTACACACACATAAAAATACAATTGTTGAGTACCAGTTGTGCACTGTACTCTTCTTGAGGATTTAAATATGATCTCAGACATCATACACAAGCTTAAGGAGAGCTGTTTTTCAATCTGAGAACATCTTCTGCCCCTTGAAATAGGCGACTTTTTGCAATGTGTGTAGACATTTTTGCTTGTTACAACTCAGGTATGGGGACGCTCCAAGGGAGGCTGTTAAACATTCTACAACGCACAAGATAACTCCATACCAGTGAGCTGTCCAGCCCCAAATGTCATTAGTGTCAAGATGAAGAAACCATCCTTAGAAAGCTGGGAGTCTTGTTATGTAACAAGCATTTAGACAAAATAGTCAAGTGTCCGATTAATGCCAAGAATATTTTCTGAGACTGTCATAGTTATACACATATCAAAGAATGTACTCCACACACCTGGACTGTATAGCCTACTGCACACCAAGGCTATACGGTATGGTCTATTGCTCTTGGGCTACAAACCTGTCCAGCAGGTTACTGATTGAATATAGTAGGCAACTGTAGCACACTGGTATGTACTCATGTATCTCCACATATTAACCAAGAAGTACAGTAAAAATATGGTATCAAAGATACTCTACACTATACCAGTTTGGGCAGGACTGGAGCTTACAGAACTGGATGAGTCAGGAAAACAAGTGAAGAGTGCACGTGCAGGCCAAGGACACTACAGTCCACCATTTAGATGTTATAAGTATTGTGTACTTAAGCCACACCAAGTTCAAAAGATATGTTTTTCTTTCTTCAATAATAAATTGACTTTTTACTTTACAAACTTTTTAAAACTTTTAACTCTTTTGTAATAACAGCATAAAACACAAACACATTTTACATCTATACAGAAATGATTTTGTATCTTAATTTTATGAGCTTTTTTCTATTTTTAAAGGTTTTTTTTCACTTTTTAAACTTTCTGGTTACAAACTAAGACACAAACCCATAGTAGGCCTGCTCAGAATCATGGCCATCAATATCTGTGACTTTGACCTCTACTTCTGGTCACACTGGGAGGTGTTCTGGCCACATAATGCATGGGACTGCAACCTCCTTTAATAAGGCTGAACATCTCCTGAAGGCCCTGCCTGAGGCTATTTTACAGTCAACTTTTTTCTTCAGTAGGAAGTGTAGAATTCTAAGTTATGATAAAAATGCAGTAAATATATACACCAGTTTCATAGTCATTTATTATCATCACCAAGTATTAGGTGCTGTCCACAGCCATATGTGCTATACTTTTACTTAACCAGTAATCACAGGAGATTTTGTGTATACCAGCCTCACCACAAACACGTGAAGAGTGCATTGTGCTACTGTGTGATGGCTACAGCATCACTGGCCAATAGGAATTGTTCAGCTTGATTGTAATCTTATGGGCCACCATTATCTGTATAGTCTATTGTTGACTGCTATATTGTTTTATGGTACAAGACCATAAATATATATTTATAACTAGTAAGATGAACATAGGTTCAGGGCATGACTTAAACATCAAAAGCGAGGAATACAATTAAGGCTGATGAATCCTCTCTTGCCAGTTAACACCGCTCCCTTCTCCCCAAAGCCAACTATTTTGCTTCTATTGGAGAGGGGTCATTTTATTTATTTCCCTGGAAATTTACTAATAAAAGTCCACACAGGTCTGTAAAATGGACGAAAGCAAAGGTCTTTTCCTAATATGTGGAGTTCTGAGTAAATTGGAGAACCATCATTCATGAAGAGATCCCTTAACCATTTTAATCTGCCTTTTCAGTGTTTCCATTCTCATCTTCAAACAGAACCACCATGAGTAAAAGCATTGGGCTCTTGGGTTGTTAGTATTACTGGAAAGAGCACAGGTTTCAAAGCCCTGAATTCTTGTCTCCATCACTTATATGCTGATATCTGTGAAATATTATTTCTCCATTAGAGCCTTCAGTTTCTCCACAGGCCAAATGAAACCACTGACTACATGATTTTCTAGACTTCTTCCAACTTTGGGGGCTCATGAGCAGAGTTTTCATTTTTATCTCCTGGTTCCCACTAGACCTCTTCTCCTCTTCCCTTCCCCTCTCTCTTCATAATTAAGAATCAGAAAAGAATAGGGTGAGATAGTGCAAGTCCTAACTCACCATTCAAGCACTCCTCCAAGGGATGCAGAGGAGAAGCTTACAAGGGACTGATTATACACTGGATGTTTTTGTATTAGTTTTTGGTTTTGTTTTGAAACATTGGCTAGCTAAGTTGCCCGGGCTGGGCCTGATTGTATTATCTTCCCGCCTCAGCCTTGTATATCAACTTTTGAGAGGAGAAGATCCCTTGTCCCTGTATCCTGGGCTTGATCTAAAGTACCTAAAGGGTTGGAAAGAATGGCAAGAGCAAAACAGAGTGTCTGAGAGGCCATATCCCTTCAGGGTCAGATTGTCTACCTGTTAATCTACCAGGCCTTTTTTCCCTCATACAAAGGAAAAATGATTTTAAGAAGGAAATTTCTTTTCAGCTATTTCTATTTGCCACAAAAGAATGATTCTAAGTATGAAAGAATAATGAAGCATGGAGAACCAAGAAAAATCTAGACCAAGATCAATAACATAGTTATTGGTTTTCTACTGGGTTTTCTTGATCTCTCCTTTCACTTTCAAATTCTACTTGCATTGAAAATATCTAGTTGTCCCATGATTTAGGATTTAAATATTCTGTCATGATATTTTGCATTACACATTTATTGCTCAAACTAGATTGTTTATCTTTTAAAATCTGAGTCAGTCTTTCAGTTTTCCTTTATAATTCCTGAGATCCACCGGGGCCAGAAACATAGGTTCTTGCCATAACTCATCATTCAGTCAGCAGTCAACTGGCTACAACTCTATTTCAATAAAAAATTTCACTTGAATATGCTCCATTTAAAAGTGTCTTCACATTTCTTTCTCTGTCTATTTTCGGACAACTGTTGAGATCACAAAATATTAGATCTGCATCATTTTGATTTTTATTGTTTGGATGAATTAGAATAGTACTTAGCTTGTACAGGCCTATATCAGGCTTCTCAACCACAGCACTACAGACCATTTCATTAATTTGGCACATTTGCACTATATCTTTGTTGTGGGGTTCTGCCCTATGCATTATAAGATACCAGAGACCTCTGCAGTAGGTTCCAGTCTCCTGCTCAGTGTACACTGCAAGGCAGAAGAAGAAAACTAAAAGTACTGAAGAGACAGAGAAACCGAGAAGCCTGGGCAACAAATGCTGCTCATTTAGCAAAGGCACTGATCAGTCCAAGCCATTGATTTTATTGGTAATCAATTGGGGTAAAGGCAAACTACATGCTAAAGGGAAACTACATGTAAGGACATCCAATTGTGCAGTTACTATGGATACTAAAGCAGGCAGGGCTTGTGAAGGACAAGACAAAGCATTCTCAAATTAGGAATAGAATAGACAAAATATGTGGTTATAATTAAATCCTTGTCCTTTTAGTCAAGAAGGTTTTAATTATGGGAATAGAATTTGGTTGTGAGTTACTCTGACCTGGGCATGTAGGCTTCAGCCAGACTCACTTCTCAAAACAAGCCAGTTATAGGGTTAACTCTTTACAGCCTGCACTGCTTACAGCCTGCTTTAGGCATAATGAATATTGCAGTCCCCTACAATAAGTGTCCAGAAAACTAGCCTTTTCCCACCAGATGCTGGTAGTTTCCCTCCCAATTTTGACAAAAATTGTCTCTAGTTTTTCCAAAATTTTAGTTGCTGGACAAAATCTTCCCCAGTTGTGAGGTGCTGACCTAAATACAAGAAGACTATTCAAAAAGCATTTATCATTTTGTCATCACTTTCTGATTTGTGAAAGATCAATTATGCCATGACATTTTTTGTATTTCTTCAAAATGCATCAAACTTATTTATCCTCTAAATATTCATTGAACATATGCTTTTTATCCATACACTGTGGAGGAATCTGTGATGAATAAAATATAATTCTAGTTACAAAGGATGCATAACCTAACAGTGAAGATAAAATGCAAGTTAAATATAAGCTAATAGAAAATACTTTCTGCTGTGAAAAAAGGAGCTACTTAAAAATAGCTTCAAACCACTGGAAGTCTATGAACATTTTGTTAGTATTTCATAAGGAGAGAGGAATGTAAAGCTAACATTACTAAGCACATTATTTAGATCAACTGATTTTTTCCTCTTATCCTAACAAAGTTTTATTAATGAAGGAACCATACCTTTCTGGTCCAGATTCCTTATTTCATTGTAGGCTGGAACTAAACATGTATGGACCACCTCTTTCATAGGACTACTTAAAAAATCTTATAGGACAAAAAGTCCTGCACTTCACATGGTAGAACTGTGAAGATCAGGTGGAAGAAACAATTGATATTGAGGCAATTGATCTGAGTATTGGAAGATAGGTAGGTACATTTGTCAGAAAAAAAGTACTATAATAATTCTATGACCTTGGTGACTAAACAGTGAAGCATTAAGTTTTAATTATGTTGCCATTCATCATTGGGTAACAGAATTTCTGGAAAACAGGCCCCTTCCTTCTAATGACCCAATATGTTACATGGTCTCAACAGTTCTACACTAGTTTGTGTTGAGAATAAGAAAAGAGAAAGTGTAGAGACATGCCCATCACAAACTAATGCACATATAATTTTTGGACATGTCCTCACCATATATTTTACATCTGTTTATATTTCAATGGTAAGACTGATTTGCACCCTAGTAGTAATGTGCAAGCATCCTGACCATGGAGTCCAGCAGTGTATCATGATAGTAAAACAGAACATGGGTATTACGGAGCACTAGGTGTGTCTCTCACAGAAATTACTGGGAAAATATTTAGGAACACAGCAAAATGAACATAAATGTAAGAATATTTGGGGACAGGTAAGAAAGTTAACTAAAAAATAGAGTGTATGTGAAGGCAATTTTCAGTATATGGCTGAGGTATTGTGCAAAAATTTCAATGATATTTTCAGTGTTGATGGACAATTTTTGGATGCTATTGATCTTTTTAAGTCTTTCAAAACCTGAATTTTAATGAATTTTTTCTGATTATAAAATAATATATACAGAGTGTAAGTTTTGCATATTATGGAAACTACAAAGACCAAATTTCAAATCATCTGCACTCATTACTCAGAATAAAAATACTATCAATATTTTGATGTGTTACCTTTCAATTCTTTTTTGTTAGTGTTGTATATATGTTGAACTCCTTTCTACTTTTTTAGAGAAAACAAAATTGAACACATAAATCAGTATTGTTTTTCATTCTACTTCTTTTACATAATGTAATATGAACAAGAGTAAGACTTGTGGAGTCAAATTCTCTGAGTTTTTGTGACTCTTTCAGCATTTACCAGCTGGGTATCCTGGGAGGTCACTTTGTCCCTATACCTCTGTTTATTCATCTGGCAATTACTGTGAACATGACGTTAGAAAATGCAGACAGGGAAATTAGATCTGTGCTTTTTACATGATACAAGCCTTAAAAAGTTGGGTATTATATTGTGAACATTTTTCTATGTTATTATACATGTTTTTCAACTACATAGGCTTCCAATTGATGTGTTTATTATATATACTTAGCCAATGTCTTCTCATTAGGGATTTAGTTTGTTTTCTTTTCGTGTGTGTACATATGTATATGCGTGTATGATTTCACTTATTGCTTGAGTAGATATATTGGTGCATAAAATTTAATACCTTTGTATTTCTACAAAATAAAATACAATATCACTGGTCAATAGCATACTGTTGAATTATCATCTACAACTGTTGTGCCATTAACATTTTCTCTAGCACTGTATAAGAATTTCTGATTTCTTCATTCTCTGTGATATGGGTTGAATGTGTCCTGCCTCCCAAATTTATATATTGGAATCTTAAACCAGAAATGTGATATATTAGGAGGTAAGCTCTGGGATGATTAGGTTATCATAAATGAAATGAAGGTTCTTCTAGGATGAGAGAGGAAAACTTTCCATAACTCACTCTTTCTGGCATTTAAGAGAGAATTTGGCCATCTGCAAATGAAGAAGAATCTCTAGCTGTGCTATCTTGGCTCTCTCTATGTCCTCAATTGACTTAAACAGTTACCTTTTGTGGTCATTTTGACTTTGGCAAAGAGCCAGAAGTCACACTGTGACAGATATAGTGAATAAAGTCAGTGATGACATACTGTAATGTTTCACAAGCCTGCCTTTCCGTTGGATGGCACATGGCAACAGCTTTCATCATATTTTTTATCATGATTCCTAAAGACACTCATGAAAGAAAAATTCCAGAACTGCTTCAGAAAGTGGCCTTAGTAGGTTCGAAGCAAGAGGGAGTATTTTGAGCAGGATTAATGGCAATGTGTCTTTTACTGTCATAAATGTTTAAATATATATATACACACTGTATTTTGTGATCATACATACTTTGTATTTGTTGCTTACGTCTCATATTTTGTTACATTAGTCTAAGCTGAATGAGACAGTCACAAACCTCAGTATTAATATTAAACATACACATACAAACATTATTTGAAAAGTAAAATTAGTATCTCATTTCATAGAACATTTGGATTGTGGTAAAGCAACAGACATGATTGTATTAATGACGTCTATTTATTAATGTGTTATTCAGACTTTTCAATGTTTATATGTTATGTAAAAAATGAACTACCCAAACTAGATGGTATTGTGTTAATCTAAAGTACATAAAAAATGAAGAGACTTGGCTATAAATTTGGGGATATATTTTGTTTTCTTTAGTCATATTATATAGAAATATCTGAAATTCATTCTTTTAATATTTTCATCATTTCATCTACCAGATTCTATTTGGAACACTATCCTTAGAGAATTACAGGCTTGGAGCTTAGGTAGAGTTTGATTAGATATTGTGGACTAAATAAATCTCTTCCATTGCAGAGAGATAATTTATAATACCAAATATAATTGTTTCCAGAGGAAGACACAATTCAAAGTGATCAACTGTTTAAGACCACTCTAGGTATTCCCCACTAGCTTACAACCATTGTACTATATTTCAGGACTACTTAAGAATAAAAAGATACCATTACCTTCAATTCCACATTACCTGTAAGGGTTCATATCCTCTTCTAGAATTTGAGAAGTCAATGAAATGTTGGATTCTGTGTTTTACAACTACTTCCTATTAGAGCACCAAGTGCTTTCATTTACTTCCTGGGTATGATCCAAAAATTCAATTCAGGCAAGTTGCAAATTTCTTTTGGCAATTTTTACTAGGACTGCCAAAACCAAACACCAGGTGTTACCCATACATCCCAGTAAATTCCAAAAACATCAGATTCCCTGCATCAGAGAAATGAGAGAAATCCTGGAAGAATGGATTTTAACCATATTATATCTTCAAATGATAAAACAAGACCGCACACTTACCTAAAATGTGTATAATAAAAGTGTGTCTCTCTGAAATCTAAATAACCATTCTGAAAGAGAATCATTCAGTCTACAAAGTTGCTACCCTACATTTTACTGAACTGACTAAAAAAAAATTTAAAAAAAGACAAAAATGACTGCATTTTCTAAAAGACCAGGGGTTTAATATCATAAGATTCCAAAAGATTCAAAGGGTCAAAAATACTGATTGTGAGAAAAGAATATATAAAATGTATTACGTCAGGGACATAACAATTATGGTGATGATAATGACAATGTGATGATGATTATTACTCATTAATTATAATGGGTTTGTTGTTTTTAGTGCCAGGTTTAAAACAAAGTTTAGAACAGGAAAAAAGAAATGTGAAAAGTGGAGGTAATGAAGTGCAGAATAAGGGATTGACAGGGATGGGGGTGAGAAAAGAAGAGAGAAATCAAGAAGGGAAAAAGGCATGGACAGGAAAGGAGAATTAAGAAGAAGAGGGGGGAAATGGAGCATTCTCTCTTCACCTGATCCTTTGAATTAGGAAGGGGAAGATTTTGTATATCCACTTTCACTTCACAGACCATCCGAGAGGTGCTCCACCAAGTCAAAATAGCTGTCTGAGAGAATATGGCTTGCTGAAAAGAGCACTCAGCATTTGTAAGGATGAGAGTGGACTAAGCAAGGGAACAAGTTATCTACCTTCACTGCAGGAGTTCTCAGAAGAAGCCATTTGTCTTTTCTCAAGTGGTCATAAATAACACTGTGCTCCAGGTGTTTGAAGACCCTGGTACAATTACCTTTTATTTTTGTTCAACCCCAAATCATAGAGATTTCTCAACCTGAAATGGCTTCTAGTTTGCTATGTCCATTTTTATCCACTTCCAGACTTAATTAATGATAGGTGCTATAAAAATAGTGGTTGTGGTATTATCACCGAAACAAAAAGGCTGACACAGCTTTCTCAAAAAGAAAAGAATTGGGGAAGATTTTAAACAGGACTAGTTAAATTGACATATCATATAGATATCTGCAACTCTATTAAGATGATTTCAAAAAAACTGAATTAATTCTTCATGTTTTCTGAATCCAAACAGGTAGACTGTGTATTTTTCTCGAGTACTAACAACTACTGTCCACTCCTGATAAGAAAAAAAAAATAAAAATAAAAATATCTCAGAAAATGGCCTCACTATACTAACCAAATTCCCCTGATAAGAAACATGATACATAACTATCCTTTACATACCTGATTTATCAGCAATTCCAAACCATGCTTACACCAGAATGTATCTTGAATTGAATTTGTCCCCTACACTGGGTATTGTTCAATCTACCTCCATTTGTAGCCCAGTGTACTGCTAGAATCTTCTTTCTGGTTTGTGTAATCTATAGTCAGTCCCTTTCATTGCACCCAAAATGATCTTTTGAGGATATTAAACAGAAGCTTATATCTCAGTTAATGTTTAAGATTATTTGTATTTATTGTAATTTCCACTGCTTTTTGGGATTAGCCCCTCCACGGTAAATGACTACAAAGTCTTGCTTAATCAAATATCTGCCTCTTTCCATCCCTACTTTCGTCATTTCATATCTTAAATACTGAATCCTCAGAGAGGTTATTTCTGTACACTGGTTTGTTTCCTTTATAGCACATGTCTCATATAATAAATATAAATATTTGTATCATTTATCATTAGACTATTTCCCATTTTTTTGGCCATTATGAGTAGTGCTGTTGTAAGTAATAAGCATAGTAAGTTTTTATGTTAGCATGAATTTTAATTTTTCTAGGGCAAATACTCAAGATTATAATTGCTGACTCATATGATGTGTTTATATCCAATTTTATAAGAAGTGTCAAACTTTTTTCCAGATTGGTTTTAGCTTTCTGCATTTCCACTAGAGATGTATGGGAGATCTAGTTAGTTTCTTGCTCTCCTTGTGAGCACTTGGCTTGGGATGTTTTATTTTAGCTATTCTAGTAGTTATGATTCTACCATTTGAATTTTACAGAAAATCAGACTGAAGCATCAAGAAACATCTCCAAGGTCATAGAACTGATTAGCCAAAGAGTCTAGGCCCCACTCACTCTCTATTTTTGAATGATCGATTACATGCCAGCTACCTTTCAAGGGTAAATAAGATAATTTATAGAATTAAATAATTTATTTCATGGGGAATTAATGAACCAAATTCTATTTACACTGTAACATGGAAAGTAATTATTTATGACTTCAGCTTTCATACTTTGATTGCAGGACAGTCTATCAGCATTGAGTTAGACTGCTTCCACATTCTATTGTTACTTGTTTTGGACTCCTCCCTCACTTGTTTATCTTTTCATTTAAAAGTACTGCACTATTATTAGGTTTCAAATGTTTGTCCAAAGCTTTCTTGACAAAATAATTTATATAATTATTTTATATCTGAATTGGATGGAATTCCTTGTAACAATTTTTCTTTTGCAAGTCACAAGGTGAATATATAACTTTTAATAAATTTTATATTATGGAATAATATAAAGAGATGGAATAGTAGCATAGACTACCAGTGACACTAATGTTAATGTTTAGGTATTCAAATGTATAAGCATTAATGTGGGACTTGGTTGGTACAGTTCCCTCAGACAGAAAACATGCACTACAGGTGAACTCTTCCATTATGTATCTATCTATCTATCTATCTATCTATCTATCTATCATTTATCCAA